>NC_057807.1:246153654-246197358 GCF_018294505.1 Triticum aestivum
TTTTGCGGTACGCCACACCCCTCCCGATCAACAGGACCCCCGTTTCGACTGTAGGAGGTCTGTTTCGTCCGTTTTGCGGTACACCACACCCTCCCAATCAAAAGGACCCCCCTTTCGACTGTAGGAGGTCCGTTTCCTCCGTTTTGCGGTACGCCAGGCCCCTCCCGATCAACAGGACCCCGTTTCAAACGTGGCCGATCGAACACAAGGCCGTTTCCTTCGTTGTGCGGTATGCCAGGCCTCGTTTCCATCGCCTGTTCCGTCCAAGCCCTCCCGATGAACACGACCACGCATTCCGTTCTGACCCAGCCGGTTGGCTCCCACGCGTTCTGTTGCCTCCCGATGAACACGACGCATTCCGTTGCCTCCCCATGAACACGACGACGATGCTATTTCTCCGTTCCGACCCAGCCAAGTACGTATGCGCGAGTAGGCGTTCGAGACCCTGCCCGTATGTACGTATGTGGTCGTATTTTCTTTCTTGCACCCTCGCCGATGTACGTACGTGTACGTGCGCGCCTCTACTACGACCAGTATGTACGTACACGTTCGCGACCAGAATGACAACGCTACGTACACTTCGACCAGGTGGGTCCCGACTGTCAGGCACTTCCTTGCCTGCGAAGATGTAGCTGGTGGGTCCCAGCAGTCAGGGGGGCGAATCATTTTTTTTTGCCCGGACGCACTTCCTTGCGTGCGAAGATGTAGCTGGTGGGTCCCAGCAATCAGGGGGGCGGATCGTTTTTTTTGCCCGGACGCACTTCCTTGCGTGCGAAGATGTAGCTGGTGGGTCCCAGCAGTCAGGGGGAAATGTTTTTTTCGTGAAATACGGTGGCCCGTACAGTGGGTCCTCGCTGTCAAGTGGAGGAATAATTATTTGGCGCGTAATAAGGAGGCACTTCCTTGCGGCCGCCGTGGACCCAGCTGTCAGCCTCTCCACGCACAGTACTCTTCCGATGGAAGTCGATCGTTGACCACATTGACCACGCCGCACCGAGAGCACCACGGCGGTGGACGACGGCGAGGCCTAGGAAGGGGACAACGCGGAGCCAGGGAAGACGCAACAGTGGATGCCCACGCGAAGAGGAGTACGAGGGTGAGGCTGTCATCGCCATAGAATAACAGGGGGTGTGGGTGAGTAGAGGGATGGCCTGGCCAGCGGTGGGAGTAGTAGGGGGCGGTGAGGCCTCCGCGGCATCACAGCCGCCCACGGGAGGCAGGAGCACGCGGCACGACTGGCGCTGCTTTGGGCGGCTGGAGCACGAAGACCAAAGGTTCAAGAAGCAATATGGCCGTTGGATGGACATCGTACGGTCACTGGAGCTCGAGTCGTTCATATTGACTAAGTTGACAAAGCCCTCCGTCCCCGTAAACTTAGTAGGCCCACAAGTCAGCCTCCCACCAAGGTGAGTCCCAGCTAGTAGGGGGAGTATTCATTTTTTTGTGCGTAATAAGGAGGCATTTCCGGTGGGTCCGAGGTGACAGCGAGGGGGACGTTTTTTTCGCGAAATACAGAGACCCTTCCGGTCGGTCCTAGCTATCAGGTGGAGGAATCATTATTTTGCACGTAATAAGGAGGCATTTTCCTGTGTGGGCCCCTACTGTCAGCCTCTTCCGATGGTTGTTGTTTGTTGACCATGTTGACCTCACCGCGCCGAGAGCACAAACGCGGTGGACGAGGGCGGGGCCCAGGAAGAGAACCACCCGGAGCCGACGAAGCCACCGCAGCGGATGCCCACGCTGAGGGGAGAACGAGCGCTGACTGGTCGGCTGCGGGGTGAGGCTGACGTCGCTGGAAAATGACAGGATGTGTGGGTAGTTAGAGGGATGGCCTGGCGGCAGCACAGCCAACCACGGGAGGAGGGAGCAGGCAGTCCCGCCGGCACTGGTTTGGGCGGCTGGAGCAGGAAGATCAGAGATTGATGAAGCACGGCGGTCGTTGGATGGACATCCAACAGTCACTGTTGTGTGTTGACTAAGTTGACAAAGCCTTGCGTACGCATCAAAAAAAAATTTAGGACAGCATCATCGTCAACCTAGTAGGCCCAGAAGTCAGCCTCCAAATCTGTGGAAAACAACATACATCCCATTAGCCATTATTTTCAATAATTTACAGCCCATTTGCTAATTCTTAAGGATATTTGAAGCTCATATTCTTTTTATTAGCATTACAGACCATATATTCTGGGCACTGCTAAAAAATCCAACACAATTTTGCATATTTCGGTGGGGTCTGAACTCTTTTAATCACGAAATTTCGAGTCATGTTAAAAATAGTTTTCAAAAATTATATCAAAATAAAATTTAAAAAACAATTCTTCGCAAAAAAATGAATGAAATTTAGAATCTTAACTAGCAAGATGCATGTTCGTTGCACGGAACATGAAGATGCATTTGTATGAGTAGTTTATCTTGTGGGTGAAAAGATGATATTTTAATGTAATTGCCAGTTGGCTTTGGTTTTTATAAGAGTAGAGAGTAGAGAAATCCTGGAAAAAATGATATTTTAATGCAATTGCCGGTTGGCTTTGGTTTAAAAATTTACAGCCCATTTCTTACAACTTATAGCCCATTTTCTGCGGAAGCCCATTTCTTATCCCTCCTCGTCTTGAAAGATTTGCAGCCCAGCAGGGCTGAGAAAACCAAGTAGGCCTCGGTTTTGGTATTCTCCAAAAAAAGAACTGGGCTAGCCAATTTCAGAAAGAAAAAATATCAACTGGGCTCGTCATGTGCTTAATAAAAGCGTAAGTGTGGGCTAGACGGGCCACAGCCCCCGCACAGCGCGCAGTTGAGCTCCGTCTCTAAAACTGAAAAACAACTGGGCGAGCTGTTGGGTCCCTGGTGTTATCTGCTCGTTGTGTAATTTTCTCGTTTATTGACTACATTGACAACGGCGTGGAACCTAGTTGTCAAACAATTAGGAGGAAGTATTGTTTTGGCTTGTAATAACGAGGCACCTGCTTGCGAAATGCAATGACCCTGGTGGGTCCCTACTGTCAGCCACTCCACATATAGTCATCTCCTGATTCCTCTTGGTTGTTGACCATGTTGACAACACCAGACGGCTGCGAGCACAGCGAGCTAACCAAGGCGAAGAACGACGGCAAGGCCTCGGACGGGAACGAATAGCAGCCATGAAAGATGCGGCAGTGTAGTGGCAGGTCGAGGGGAGTACGAGGGAAACAACATGCAAGTCAAGCATACAAATTGCACAAAAAGCCCAGGGATTAATTGTTCATCAAATTTTTAGACAAAACCCAGATTGAACATGACAGTAACATCTAACCCAACCACTCTTTTTTGCAGTCACAAACAATTGGTCGGTTTGATCCATAAAATCAACATCCTGTGAAAAAAATTTATTTCAGGATGTCTACAACTTATTGTAAATACAAGCCGAGCACGTTTAGAAGCCCATTTGTCCACCTGAAACTTCTTTTTTTGCTGTTCAACATGTTCGTCCGTGAGAAATCTCTTGCTGTAAAAATTAAGCCTCATGGACAATAGTAACCTCGCGTTCAACAGGAAGAATGTGACAAAGCTTCTATTTGCCTGGTTGGATGCATATCGTCCATCGTTATTGTCCTCAAACGAATGTCATGAGAATTGAGAAAATCCTTGTGCTTATTACGCCAACGATTGGTTATATGTTTTTCTCCATGTGGTTCTCCCTAAGTAGACATGAAGATTGAAAACAGTTAAGGTCTGAAAAAAGAATATGTCAAAAGAACGACAACTGAACAGTTAATTCTAGTACAATATATACGGGCTTTCAATGTGCATGAAATCATCACCTCTATGTATAAATTCTCCAGAGATCGAAAGCATCGCAGTAAGCCAATAATTATGTCCAGATCAAAACTATACATTCTGATATATATGATCTTGACAGAATCTAGCAGCATTGATAGGCTATCAATGGACGAACTCTTCATTGAGCATATAACATAATATTAGTACCCAAAGTGTACTCCAAGATGATATAAAACTTATGCGCACAAATGAAAAATGCAGCATATGATGACAAATGTGTAGATGAAAATATACGGTACCTGAAAAACTGAGGAGCCAAACACCAACTCCTTGTGATTATTAAACGGGTCACGAATTACACCCAAGGTCTCCAGTTTGGGCGCAGAGACGACAGTTATTTCTGAAGGTGTATAACAACTATGAAGGAGCAACCTTTCAAGTGAAGGGGCATCTTCGATGATGAGCTGCTGTCCTTTAAAACAAATTCCAATGCTTTTAAGGTGAGGCAACTTTATTTGGAGACAACTGATACCGATTTCTATTCCCAAAACAATCAGCAAGCGCTCCAGGGCAGGGCAACTGGAGTGGATGATGTTGTGCAGTGAGGCCACTGACAGATAAACCACCAGAAGCGAAAGTTTTTTTAGCAGTTGGAGTCGAAGCATTTGTACCAGATCGTCTGGTAGATGGCACCGGGCGAAGGTGGTGGTGTGGAGAGAGGAGGAAAACCACGAGATGGACAACGGTGGTGTGGGCACGAATTCTTGGTATATTCGTGGTATGAAACTTTCGTGGTAATTGTAGAACTCAAACTGCTGGAGTTTTCCGAATTCAGGGGATGTCAGCCAAGCGTCCACCTTGCCGGGTATGGACAGCAAGTAGCTTGTCGGGATGCAGAGGCATTGAACGGGGCCCTGCTAGTGAGAAGAGACGATAGCTCTGATGAGATCAAATTCACGAAGGACAGATATTTGACGACAGTCGAGATTGAGGGGCGCGGTGCGCCATAGAGGGCGCCACCGAGTTGAGAGGACTTGTGTGCGGCAGCAATCCTTGGTCGGGAGAAGCGAGATGATCTCCTCAAGGATGACGTCCGGGAGATCGCTGATGCGGTCCACCGGAGATTCTACCGGTTCCTCAGATCCAGGTGGGGGGCTCGCCGCTTCTCCCCGCGCTACCGGGTGCGGGATCTACAACCAGCGTCGCCGCTGGCGGGAGCCTCATCTTCTTGGCGCTGGGGCCAGCCGAGTCCATTTTCCTTGTGGGCGTCGTGCTGAGCTCATGGGTTTGAGCAGAGTAGCCAGAGACGAGCCTAGTGGCAGTGCGAGTGGGGAAGAAGGAGGGCTGGGGATTTCTGTAGGAGTGGAAGAAGAGGAGCAGGTGTTTTCTGTATGAGTGAGGAAGAAGGTGAGCGGGGTTTTCTGGACGAGTGAGGAAGATTGGGGAGCGGGGGGAATTGGGTGGGGAGACAGAAGCGGGAGAGCAAGCTGTTCGTGTTTATAAGGCACGCTGCACTAACTACTCACTTTTTCCCAAGAACCGCTCTCTTCTTTTGCGTTGCTGCATGACTGGCCATGCATGCAGGATGCATGTGCCCGCCGGCCACTGCATGCGCCTGGTTTGTTACTGGGGCTATTTAATAGAGTGGTTATGGAATAAATTAAGGAGATTTATTTTCTCTGTGTGCATCCACCAAATTAGAGGATGCGGTACTGGATGCAGACACTCATATTAAACTAACATTCAGAAGAACAAAAGTTCAGCATGTCTATGCATCTCAATGATTCACCATACTATAACCAATATACAAAACTGTGAGAAGGTGTGGAAATAAAGAAAATCGGTCGATGCTTCTTTGAGCAAAGCGCCTCCCTGCGCACGCATTAATTTCCTGGGCATGCTTGTTTCTTCTCAATGTTGCGAGCACTTTGAGCATGTTGGCAACTCCACAGCTATCTAGCTGCCTCATCTTGCAATTGATGCTGACACATTTGCAGCAAACACATGAGGCAATAGAGATGACTCAACATGCGTCCATATTGTGCAATTCCCCTGATATCATATTCATTGTCCTGAATCTGAAAAGATAGGAAAACAGTAGCTATACTTAAACAGTGTTGCAAAACAGTAGCACATATCAATAGCTCGGCATGACAAAACATGATCATCTGGACGAAGGGGATACTGACCTGCCTGAGGAAGATTACATATAATTTCATAAGTCCTTGGTTGATTTCCGCCTTTGGCTGCACTGCTTGTTTGCTCCTCTAGACATGACAGGATCGTTCCGCACTGCATTCAGCAAGTCAACGTACGAATAAGCTAATTTCATCTTGTGGTGGTCATTGTACCAAGTTACGAATGTAGGAATACCTGGAGCACCATGAGGTTAGCTGACATCAGGTAGATGCAGCCATATAAATTTTGTGCGGTGCTACCAAAATTGAGGTTTGTATCCCTTCCCGTTATGAGAATTCTTCTTGAAGTTGGTAGAATGTGACGGCTTATTCTTTGCATCAAACTTGCCTTTCCCCTGAGATTTGTTCTTGTTGTTTTGGGGCTGGTTGGGCTGGAAGTTCTTCTCGTGTACCATGTGGGCACTAGAAGCTCCCTCGACGACCCGAGCACGTGTGTCTTTTGCTCTCGCCTTCTCCTCAAAATCAAGAGTGCTAATGAGATCCAAAATAGAAAACGCATGTCTCTTGTTTTTCAGAGAAGTAGCAAAATCGTTCCACGAAGGTCGAAGCTTGGCAATGATGGTCCCAGCAACAAATTTGTCCGGCAACACACACTTAAAAGTACTCAAGTTCCTTAGAGAGTGACTGTATCTCATGAGTCTGCTGAACAACAGAGCGCTCATCAGTCATCTTGTAGTCACAGAATTGCTCCATGACGAACAACTCGTTGCCAGCACCCGAGGGCCCAAACGTGGCCTCGAGCGCAGCCCACATGTCTTTGCCGTTGTCAAACAACATATACGAATCCACAATGGAATCGTCAAGAACACTCAGCAGGGCGGCTTTGAAGAGGGTATCCATGTTCTGAAAAGCTTCCTGCTGTGTAGGATTAAGATCGCCCTCAGGCTTACCCTTAGTGGCGTCATAGCAGCACATGATCTGAAACCAATATACAACTCTTGTGCGCCACCTTTTATATTGCACCCCCTTAAAAGTAGGCGGCTTCAAAAGCGCAGCAAAACAACTCGGAGTAAATTGCCTATGATCAGGTTTTTGGATTGGATTGTTGAATATATGAGCAATTTAGTATGAGATAATCCGAATCAGCAGTAAATAGATCATGACGACAATTGCAAACATCAAAGTAATGATGCAGACTAAACTAGGAGGACAGAATCACATACTGTACAGCGGGAGCAGCACCGATGTGATTGATGTTGTCACTCATGTCGTTGATGAAGAGGTTACCGAGGTCGGTGAAGAAGGCTGTCGTTGAGGAAGTCATCGCTGGCAGCAGTCACAGGAGTGTGCTCCCCAAAAACCTGATCGCTCCTCTCCCGTACAGGATCACGAAAGGCGGGGTTCGGAGGACTGTTGTCCCTTCTCGCGGTGCACGCCAGAAGGAGGGCTGGAGAAGAATTGCGTGGCGGCGCTAAGATCTGGAACGGTGCGAAACCATATGATACAGCGGCGGCTAGGGTAGAGCATGTAAGGTCGGAGTATAATAGTAGGCCTTTGGCCCCCAAACCCCACGTCCAAGTCAATAATAGCTCAAAAAAAAGTCAATAATAGCCCCACCAAGGTTTGTCTCAAAAAAAAACGGAGTAATTAAGGCGTCCATTAGTCCATTTAGTATAAATACAATATCATTAATAATGGAGTACAACCGGCTACATGTTTACAATCCGCTTCTCTTCTCTCTCCTCTTCTCTCTCCTTCAACTAAGCACAAATACTATATTTAAATTCCTATAGCCTACTTATGTCATCTAATTATAGTAGTACTTGCTCTAAAAGTTACTATCCACTGTGTAGTCTGAAATGTCGGGCGTGCAGCGGGTGGTGCCCTTGGTCGGCGCGCTGCTTCAACGGCGGAAGCAGTGAGAGGTCGCGTCGCCCTGACTTGCCATCAATGTGGAGCAGCGGGCTCAGCTGGCGCCGGGTGGGAAGCGCGCGCGGGAGGGGGAGGGGTTTTTGTTGGGCCAAGAAGGTGAGAAGCCAACTTGGGATCGGTCCGGACG
Source organism: Triticum aestivum (assembly GCF_018294505.1). Classification (NCBI taxonomy): domain Eukaryota; kingdom Viridiplantae; phylum Streptophyta; class Magnoliopsida; order Poales; family Poaceae; genus Triticum; species Triticum aestivum. The sequence continues at coordinate 246,161,605 of NC_057807.1, forward strand.
GGGAAATATCATGTGCTCCCATACTCTGCATATGACACTAGTGTATGTTACTACTCCCTCCTTTCCGGTTTATAGAGATGTTTAGAGTAACATAGTAATATGTTACAGTACAAGTTACTCCCCACTATGACCAGCCTTGGCCTCTCCCAATGCTCCACCATGTATAGCTGCTAAGCCTGCCACGTAGGCATAAAATATGATCTGGCACCAATAAACTAAGCACCTATGAATTGAACACTTGAGTTACTAAGCCATTTAATGCACTTAGCACCTCATCTAAAGAGCATTAATAGCATAGCCAGCTGCTGGCTATAAGCGTACAGCCCATCTTATAGTCGACATGTACTACAAAGTGCCTAGGAGCACGTGCTAGAGCTGGCTCTTCAGGAAGAGCCCGCTTACCTTCTCTCTCCTCTTCTCTTTCCTCCAACTAAGCAGAAATATACTACTGTTTATTCCTTATAGCCCGCTGACTCAGCTCTATTGTACATGCTCTAAGCACATCTAAGCACTTGATAGCACCCCCTTGACCGTGGACCTTGACGGTGTACATCACCTTGTGTCTCATAATTTTCCTCGTCATCATCTAAGTCCTAGAAGATCTCACCCACATCATCATTAGCATGCAGCCGCCTTGATAGACAACGTGCATAGAAGGAGTAGAGGCGACTGGGGACGCACCACCACCACGTCGTGGGCACTCCGTATGTGCTCGTGTGCATGCAGCGTGCGTGTTTTTCCATCGGTGCTAGCTCTAAGGCCGAGGCTGCGATCGTCTTCATCTCCGGCTAGTAGTTGAGCAATGACGGCAAAGAGGTGCTGCAAGAGATGCGTATGCGCCATTGCGTGCGAGCTTCGCCGTAGCACGACGAACCGAACATCGCCGCGGATGGCGCACGCCTCCATGCAGCCGAGTGTGTGCGCATGCATGTGTTATTCACGTGCATTCTGCGGCCGAGCGTGTGTGCATGCACGTCTTGTGTACGTGTGTTCTGTGCTCCATGCTGTGCACGTATTTGCATGAGTTGGATCGGATGGAGTAAGTGTGTTCGCTTGTGTACATATTTTAGAGTGTAGATTCACTCATTTTGTTTCGTATGTAGTCCCTTATTGAACTATCTAAAAAGACTTATATTTGGGAACGGAGGGAGTATAAAACATCTTCAACTTAGCATCTTGATGTACCGTTTCTAGTGGTTAGCGAAAAGTTCATGTTCTTTTAGTTGTTTATAGGTGGGCAGGCGGCAAAAAACAGGGGAAAACGCGCAATGTTCCTTGCAGACGCTCCACCGCGAGGTTCCTTGCTCCTCCTCGGTCATCGGGAATCTATGCTCTTCAACTCTTTTCTTTTACGTGAGCTTTGTTCATCCTTTTCCCAACACGTGAGACATCTAGCATCAAGGTGCACGTGCCATGCAAGAAAATGGAGATGATCAGATAAGCAGTGCATAAGTGAGTCATGCGGGGGGGAAAGCGGGGGGAAACCCTTTTCCCTAAGTGAGTCGTGCACTTCGATGGCACCTATGCAATATTTTTTCTCCTCGATGGCACGTGAATGGCACGTGAATAGTGCACGTACTCAACGACGGAGCACGGGATGGTAGAAATGACATGGTCAGCCCTTTTTTGGAGAGAGTACGTACTACTAGTAAATAACTTTGATGTGTCCCGTCAACTCGTAGAATGACGAGAAGCTTGATTACGCCTTCTCCCTTGCCAACACGTGCGCGGTGGCTCGCAGCACGAGGAGAAACTTTTGCTTACAAGCGGCGGATGTGCAGCAGTTCATTTGGCGTCAGATTGCCAGAAGCACTACTGTAGAACCATCGACTTCCAGAAGAGGCGAAGAGCCAAGCGCAAGGTCACCTACTAACCTTAGGCTAGGCGTAGTGGGAGTAACATAAGTAGAGGTATCTCCTTTTTTTATTCTAGAAACAACCACACGCGAATATCAAGGTGTTGGTTACGTAGAACAAATTTCCTGCAGTCCGTGCTCAGCACTCCTCTATCTCTCTTCTCAGCCAGCCAGCGGACGCACGGAGCCCATCATCTATTTGCTCACATGCGGCCCCACATGTGAGTGAAAACGCAAGAGGACCCACTGAACCTGCACATCTTTCACCTCGACGTGCTGGTGATGAAAAACAAATCCAAGAAAGATCTTCGGTGGCTGCTTTTGGAGTTACTCAAGAGTAGTAAGATTCTATTTACAGTTTAACCCAAGATGCACATCTCATTGCTTCAACTTATCAACTACCACTCTATTTTCTTTCATGACACGACCTGGATGCTGGAAGTCCCACGTGTCGGCAAAAGGAGGAAGAACCCGACCAAATCTTCGGTTGTGCTCTCGGATTAGACTAGTTGTGCTAACTTCAAATTTTTATTGTGTACTCCCTCCGTTCCAAAATACTTGACTTCCATTTGTCCAAAAATGGATGTGCCTATATACTAAAACATGTCTAGATGCATATATATTTTGACAAATACTAGAACGGAGGGAGTAGAATGGATGCAAGTTTTTGTATTGGGAAGAAGAGTACATCCATATATTGATAGAGCGTTGGAGTTGGCCTTACAAGTGGGACCACAATTGAGGAAACCGACTATCGGCAAACCCCCACCTCGCCCGCCGCGCGATGGCTGAGTTAGAGAAACGATGAGGTTGAAGAGATTGCTCTAGCACGGACTCCAAGAAATTTGGTGTCAGATGGAAGTCATGCTGGTGGCGTGTGCCGTACTCCTGGACGTGAATGCTTGTTCTGGCCCATGCCACCCTACTACTCCTACTACTTACTATATAGTACTACTAGTATCGAGGATTCGAGGTGCTGGTTATGTATGGCTACAGTAAAAACACCTGCACGACGCGCGAAGCATGTGAAGCTAGTACAAATAGTGTACTACTATTGTTGATGATTGGCCTCATCCGATAACCTATTGCAATGCACGTACAATTATGTATTCGGAAAATATATTTTTGCCTCGTCGCACCACTCACTCACAGAAGCAACTCGAAAGCCATTCATAAATTTAGTAAGTTTATCACAGGCATATCATTTTATTACATACAACAGGTCATCAACCCACATCGACAACGAGGATACATTATAAATACTAAAGTTTTCACCACACAACAAATAACAAGTAACGAAATGAACTTCAACTCAACCATTCCTCAGCGTTGGAAACGCTTGCATTGAACCACAAGTGATTCTCTGGGACGGGGCATCTATTGTCGATCTCAAGACCAACGTAGGACTGATCATCCAGGCTGAAGCGGCCTACTATATCAGTACCAGGGTGGGGAACCACCCAAATGTCCGAGGTATAGGCACAGTTGCTTCTCATAAATGGTGCTAGTAACGTTGTGTCAACAGCAGTTGGATCGCCTTTCACCATCGTCGGATAGTTATGTCCAAGGAAGAGCGAGTTTTCTCCAAGACTATCAATTCTGTACCAGGGAGAAGGTGTTGGTGCTAGCACACTAGTATCCATCCCGAATACCATGCAACGGGTGTTGGAATAGGTCCGGAGAGTGCGACCATGGGAGACTACACCTGCTTCCTTAGCAGTAACATCATCAGTGGGCTGTATACACACGAGAAGAGGTGATCCATCGGAATTAGTTGCCAGGCACCAACGAGTATATGGGTGCTGCTCGTCCTCATGCTCGTGATCATCACCATCGTCATCTCCCCCTTGGTTATAAAAATTTTCAAGTATAGGTGGTGGAATTTTCACAGGACCTTGGAAAGACAAGAAGGTTAATTAGTAAAGGGAAACTTGCTAACCCACATGCATGTGTATGAAACAATTATAATTATGGTGGAAGACAAACGTACCGAAATCATAACGATTCCATGCAAAAACAGTGCCAGGAGTGGTGGCAACAAACACAAGGCCCTCGTATTCAATTGCATCACAGTACTCATCCGTGTACAGAAACTGATTTTTGAGCAATGTCCATCGAGTCAAACCAGCAACGACGGCAACAAGCTTGTCGAAGATAGCAACAACTTCATAGTTGTTGTAATTCCAAGAGCGGGTGGGGACTCGAGAAATTGCTATCTTCTATAGAAGACAGTCACCATGATTGTATTTGAATGTGCGTACAATACCGGTGTGCTCAACCACTGGGCAGTCTGCTGAGATTTTTGGAAGTGGAACCCGGTCACGAGTGTACACATTCACAAGTTCCCACTCGCAGTTGGACCCAATGTAAACAACCCAATCTCCATTTGCGCCTGCCTAGGCCTTGCCCTCAAGCGATGGCATCTTAACATCATACGTATCATTATCAAGCAGCATCAACTTGCACAGGGCGAGGCCTCCGTCGTGACGGCGCCGGTCATCAGGGTCACGGCGAAGAAGATAGGGTAGATCAAACCGTTCCTTGACTCTTGGATTCCTTGTAATGATGTTATTAGTTGAGTCAAGAATGGGCTTGAACGAACCTGCCATGCTAGCCGAGGTGATGACGTCGCACCGATCAATGAGTTCCTCCACCACGTCATCTTTCAGATCGGGGCAAGAATAACAGGGTCGTTTCCGTCCTGCTCCCTCCATGGAGAAGACGATCGAACAATGGCAGAAGAAAGCGTAAAGGGCTGAAGGAAAATGGAGGAGGGAGAGGAAGAGCGTGCGACAGCAGTTCCAAATTGAGAGGGAAAGGCGAAGCGTCGGTGGACGGTTGCCAGTTTGCCACGGTTCTCAAAGGGGCGCCCCGGCCTACACGTCGGTTCGGAAATACTCCTACTACTCGCCGTCGTCTCACTTATATGTTGGAACGGGACAACATGTCAACGAAATATGGTGTGTAATTTCTCGTGCAAAATGCGATCTGGCCGCGTTGGCTCGAAGTGAGGCATTAGTTTTTTTTCTTCAAATTTTGCCGCATTAGTTATCGACCTTTACTATTTTTAACATGCAATCTGAATGGATAGCTCGTGTGGTCATCACACGTGCGAGGATATAGTGATGGTTGATTCGCCCGAGCAACTTTACTGTGGGAATATGGGAGTACCAGCGGATTCAAGGAACCGAGAAATGATGGTTGCTTCGTCCGAGCAACTTACTGTGGCGAAGGTGGGGCTCTATGATTTGACTGCTCACTAGTCATTACTACTGCGGCGCAACGATCGGGGTGAATCTTTCCCTGAAGTTGTGTTGTGCACTCAATATTGCTGCTTGGCAGGTGGAGCCGGATGAAGGATGTCCAACATGTCGGCGAAACGAAGTTGAATTGTTTCTGGCATTGCTATCAATCCTTCAGGATTTGTTTATATGTACGCATAATTTTGATGAAATTGTACTGTGATGCTATGAAGGTTTCAACTCTAGTTCCCGCAGGAAAAAAAAGGTTTCAACTTAGGATTCATGTGTCTTGCCTCGAGATTATCTCGTCACAACACTCCATCAAATACAAATGAAACTACCATGGCTAATGCATCTCAATGGTTCACAGATCAGCGCCAATATTCACATCACGACTGAAGACAAAGTTGTGAGAAAGTGTACAAATAAAGAAAAAATATAATTGATCGATGTTGTTCGTAGGCATGGCTCCATTTCCTTGGCACAGTGTTCATTGCTTGGCAGCTAGTTTCACCCAGCTCTGTAGCCAAAAAAGAGGTGTATGAAGGACACCACAATCCGATCATTTTATGCAGCTCCACTAAAATCGGGTGGACCATCCCTGTTTGCAAAGATATCCAGTCGGTGTGATTACAATAGTAGTGGAACTAGATGATGAAACATAACACACATAAATAGAAGCCGATCACCTCTACGATCTCTCTTTAGGACTAACTTCTTGTCGGAGAAGATTAGGCACGGAGTTGGATGAGGAGGATAGCAAAACCAATCTCCCTTTCCGCAGTCCCACAGAAATGTAAAAACGTTGCCCGTGTGACATTTTGGCGGAATTGCACAAAACACTCTTCAGAAAAGTGATTTGTGCAGTTCACTAAAACGTCGCAATAGCAACGAGGTGAAAATGGATAGCCCTGTTTGCAAAAGGAGGTCGAAAGGAAACAATTACTGCCCAATAACACGAGTTGAAGACACATACGCCGACAAAAAAGAAGCATGTTCCATGTAAAAAGGGAAAGATAGCACATGGTGGTTTATCAAAAATGGTTTGAGGACGAGATTGCAAGATGGAAAGTACGCCGGCCGAGATACAATTTAAGCAAACAACTAAAGAAGATCCACATGCAGCAACGTGGGAAGATGGGCAGCGGAGCAAGGCCGGAGGAAGCTGTACTTGAGGGTTGTCGGGATGTTACTAGGAGGGCGCCGGCGGCCGGGATCTGCCCATACTGCGGCAGCGAGCAAGTGGCGAAGGCCCTACCGCGCCGGAGCTTGGTCAGAGAGAACGACGGGTACCGTAGATCGGGACGAGCTGCCTCAACACCGTCGAACGGAGAGACGATGCACATCCTCCCTTTCCGCCGGCGAACGGGATGCGGCCGCATCACTGACCAACGCTGAGAGAGAGAGGCCACGGTGGCCTTGTGTGAGATTGTGTGACGAGACTCACAAGAGACAAACCCATTTTTCCATTTTCCCCACGGCAATCGTTTTATATTCTGGGCGTGGTACCCGACCCTCCTTCGAGTAAACAACCGCTACACGCATCAAATTATCACGTGAGCTGCCTTTTCGTACAGAAACGAACTCCATCGTGTACCCGCGCGGGTGTGGCCGGGAACGAGACGTGAGTACGTGCGTCCTGCGTGCACTTCTTCTTTAGGTGCAGGTACGTACGTGGGTGGGTGTGAGAGACATGGTTTGTGCGAAACAGAGGCAATGTGTTGATGATATCTCAATCAGAAAAATGTAACATATGCAATGTGTGTGAAACGGAGTCATGGACGTGACATACCGATAGAATTGAAAATAGGGATGAAGTGTGTGGCTGCGCGATCGATAAAGAGTGCCATCGAATTTGTGTTTGCCACGTCAAAGATATAGGGCGGCTGGCCTACTGGAATTTGAGAGGGTAGAGGTGTAGTTCTTCTTTGTGGCATGGATACCTACCTACAACGTTCGACTATGGGTGTATGTGGGGGGGGTAGAGACCGGTCGACTAGTATATGTCTGGGGAAGGAGAGAGACCTAGCTATGTATTGAGGGAGATCGATCGACATCCATGGATATGTGTAGCAGAGGAATAAGGTTGGGAAAAAGACAAAGGTAGAGCGTCGGAGGGTTGGTGGTGGAGTGGCGTCTCACAAATGGTGGGAGAGGCCTGCTAGACAAACGGAGGGTATGAGTGCAATATCAATAAGAGAGGGCGGGGAATGTCTGTCTGTCTATGCACGTGCGTGTGAGAGATGGGTCGGGAGGTATTCAAGGATGATGAGGGGAGAAGATACGGTTGTGGTAAGCATGCGTAACTACATAGGAAGATCAACCGTCGTGTGTCCGAGAAAAGGAGAGACATAACTAGCGAGGTAAGTGTATTGGTGCTTGGTGAAAACGAATTATAGTCGACCTGGATATATGTAGGGAGATCAGTTCATATACACGCCTGCATGTGTTAGAAGCAAATAAGGTTCGGAGAGGCAGACAGGGGGAGAGAGTGTGGCTAGGAGGTGGTGCGAGAGGCCTACCATGTCGAGGGGGGAGGAGTGTGCGAGCATGTAACTAATGAAAAGAGGGGCAGGAGTGTGCACCTGCGTGAAATCATATTGGACATATGGGGGCATGGACGGTGAGAAGAGAAGAGGGGAAGTATATATGTGTTTGTTGTAGGCACACTTGGCTAGAGAGGTATATCGATCGGTGTGTGCCAGAAAGAAGGAGCCGGGGGCCTACACACACCGCTGGTGGACGACCTAAAGAGAAATAATGAACGTGCGCGATGGAGGGGACGCTAAGGGTGTGTGAGGGGGGCAGCGTGTGCATGCACGATAGAAAGTTAGCGCTAGCTAGCTACAAATAGAAGAGGATCGTGAAGGTGTAAAAGACGAACAAAGATCATAATTCATTATAAAAAGGTAGATACGAATACTTGAAGAAGATATCATAATGTACAACATTGATTGTAATTTGGGCTAATGTGTGGCTTTTGCAACTCAGGTCTAAATACTTGTCATAATGTAGGGGGCCGGGGCACTATACTCTGTGTGATAAACACGGTGTACGTATGGAACATGGTTTAGATTATGAATATATAGTTAGTACATCAAATGTGCTATTATTTGGAATCAACATCAAGTGTATTCAAAAAATAGAATTCGAGTTCATGACATAGTTCGTATCTATCTCTATAGTAATCATGTGGTGTGTTATTAAGGTAATACACGAATGATGGTTGAAGTTGGCAACAATCATGATTGTAGATTCTTATTGAAATAGAGAAACAAATTCAAATATAGTTCCAATTGCAGCGGTAGTATAGACATTTGGAATGCACTAAAATGTTGGTATGAGTAGGTTACATGCATTATACAACAAAGTGAAAAAAATTAATCGGACATAACATGGATTCATACTCCCTCCTTCCATATATATAGGGCGTAATGAGATTTTTAAGACCGCCTTTGACTATTGACAAGATTAATAGTACATGACATGCACAATGTGAAAATTATATCATTGAAAGAACCTTCCACAGACGAAGTTAACGGTGTGCTTTGTGTAAGTTGCATGTCATATATCATTGCTCTAATATTTGGTCAAAGTTAGCATTGAAAAACGCATTAGGCCCTATATAGATGGAAGGAGGGAGTAGCTTTGAATAGCATTTGTATAGTAAAACGGGGCAAGACTGTCTCTTTGTGTGGTGTGAATAGTTTTATTTTTTTCATTTTCTTTTTGGTTGAGGGAAGTGTGAATTGATTTGGTATGTACAAGTACAATATTACTACACGTTAGGTTTTTTATATCCCGAAAATTCAGATATCGTGCTCCCAAAACAGGCGCCTTCACAACCCGCGCCTTGCTATCCCGAAATTACAACGCGCGCGAAAACTCCCTCCAGCTGCCAAATCCCGACATGCGAAATCCCCCTTCTAACCCTGAGCCGAAAGGGCCGCTAGTTCAAATCGGTGGGGGGTACTTTTGTAACACACCCTATATTTTGGACAAGCGTGTCCCTAAGTCATGCTTCACCCCCTCCCATCGCCCCCTTTTCGCCATTCGAAATCCCAGGCCGCCATAACCTCTCCGCTCCAGCCGCGAAACCCCACCCTCCTCCATCCGCCACGTCACCGCTGCCTAGCCGGAGCCTCTTCCCCGACGACGTCGTCCACCGCAACAGCTCAACGTCCCTCGTCCACCTCCCCGGATGAGGATCCATCGTCCATCTCGCCGTCCCGCCGGTTCAGCCGCCCCGTCCTCCTCCTCCAAGGAGCTGTTCCGACGATCGCCTCGTCTATCGCGGCTGCTCCATCCCCACACGCCACCTTAACCTGCTCCACCGGAACCGCATCATCCTCACCGACTCCTCGGACAAAGCCGAGGCCTACTCGGCGCCACCAAAGAGGTTGTACACTCATCGCATCGCACCTTCTCCTTAACACGACCTCCTGGCGCCCGATGCTCCATCCCGCACCGCCATGGAGCGGCTACCTTGAAGCCGGCGCCGCGGGCGACATCTCCATGGCGGCTCTCCCCCAGTGTGAGGCCCCTTCGGCGGCGGCGTCCATACTAGCCGGATCTGCTGCTGCTGCTCCGGCTCTCGCTGTCTCGCTCGCACTACTGCTGCTGCTCCGGCTCTCGCTGGATCGCTCGCTCGCCCAGCTGCTGCTGCTGCTCTCCCCGTCGCTCGTGCTGCTGCTCTGCTCCGATTAAGCCACACTTCAGTCGACTGAATCGACTTTTGGGTCAGTCGATTTTCAGGGGTTGGGGGGGTCGCCGGAGTTAAAGAAGAACCACCCGCAGCGGGGACGGGGGCTCGCCGGAGAGGTACCCCACTATCTATCTTAGGGTTCAGGGTGGGGCGGGGGGGCCTAGAGGGCTGGCCGGGGCGGCGGTGGCGAGTTGTTTCGGGGCGGCGCTGGGGCCGGCGGTTCGGCCGGTGGTGGCAGGCGGCTCAGGGGTGTGCAGGTTGAAGATGAACTGCAGGCCCTCCCTAAACTACATGTCAAGTGTCTCTCTGCTACCATTGTGTTCAGTTTCGACAGTAGCATTCAGATTCCACAGTTAATTTCAGTTTCGATAGTTAAGTTCAGAGTCAGCAGTTTTTACCTCATCTGTTGTAGTCAGGTGGTTTTTGGTGATGTTAATTTTACATCCATTTTTCATCATCTATTGGAGATGCTATTAGAATCCCACTTGAGATTGACGATGTCTGTCTTGTGCTGCTTCAGCCTTGACGTCTTACGGCTCACCGGAGTTGCTCCAACGACAAACGATCCATCACAACAGAGCACTGCCCTGGACGCCGTCTACAGATTCCTCAGATCTTCATCCACACCTCCGACAGCCACCTCTGCCTCAACTGCTTCAACGACCAACCCAACGATGCTGAGGTCGACACTGCTACGGCAAAGAGGTTGTACACTTGTTGCGACACTTATTACTATACATTCACATCGATCCATTAGGGCTATTTTGGTTCAACAGACAAACATAGCAATAGGGAATTTTCCAATGGCACTCTACTATTCAATTATTCATGCATTTTGTTGAAAGGAATGAAGCAAAACATCCACCTGGACCTACTTTTCAAAATCCTATGCATGAAAACAAGACCAAGTGCATTAGTGCCAGAATAACATTCTAACTGTACACGCTTTCATATGGTTTCTATTTATTTTGGCCATGTTTCTTTGCATTCCTCTGCTCTTCCAATTCCTGTAAACCAAACACCCAAGTTGATAGAAATCCTGTGTTTACAAATGCTCTGTTTACCATGTGCATTTTCCTATCCTATTCTGGTGTTTTTCCTATCCCTGCGTTTTAAGAATCATGCAAGCCAAATGAGCCCTTACAGAATTACTTCAGTTATAGGTACGTGTCGAAGGGAACTTTATGTGGTTTGTCCTGCTCCTGCCGCGACGTCGTCCACCTTACCTGAGCTGCTCCATCGATAGAAGCATCCACCAAACCAGACATCACGACTCCTAACCGTCTTTCGCCACCTCAGATCTCCTTCCCTGCCGCCGGCACGCACCCCAACGGCATCACCATCATCGACTCAGTAGATGAACCTGAGGAGTACACGGGTCCACAAGAGAGGTCGCACTCTTTTGTTTCTGCTTATGTTATGCATTGCTTAAACTTACCTGCTACTTTATCGTCCTGTTCAGCTCTTGGACTCCCAACTCAGGTCCAAATTCATGTTCAAACTTGAGTTCTAAGTTAGTTGTGGGGCACATATCGAGGCAGCAATGAATAGTATGTCTATCTAATATCTGGTTCACCTAGGGTATGCCTATGTTGTTCATCTTGGGTGGGAAACAAATAGTAAAGAAATTATCATCTGTCTTTTAATTAATTCAAAGCAATCATCAGCCTGCTATCATTATTTTTGGATCCATCCACTAGTTGTTACCATCACTCTTAATTTCTGCATTCTCTCCTTACATAATCTCACCATATTTTTTCGTATGCATGTCAGATATTGTACATAGTCATGCTGAACATGTAGAGAAAAAGAGAAGAGTTTTGCGCGGCAATACAATGTCATGCAGACATCGCTCCATGGTGGGTTCAATGGCAGACCCTCCCCACCCTTCTCCAGATTGTAATCCAGAGGAAGATATCTGTTCTGAGGCGGATTCAGATGCCGTTGACCACTCCTATTTACCTCCCAAGGTGTTTGCTCTACCTTTGCATGATGATGTTAGTCATATCATGCATATGTTGCCTTGCAGTGCCTACTTTTGACATCATATATGTCATCTGCTTAGTTTAGACATGTTCTGTAATGCCACCTTGTCGGCATTCTGGGAACGGGGGTCCCCGGACTTGCCTGCCTGTGGCCTGCGGCGTGGCTCAAAGGGGAGCCCAGCACGGCCCATCTTCATCAACACAAGCTCAAGACCCTCGCGAGGGGCCGAGCCTCGCGGGGCGGACAACAAGGAGCTTCCTCAGGCACGGCCTCATCAGGCTGGCTCACGAGGAGGCGGAGAGTTCAAGGTGGGATACCTCACGAGGTGCCCATGACGCAAGCCATGACGACCAAGGGCGCCAGTCGGGCACCAGCCCGCGCAGTGTCCTCCTTTCGTCTTTGGTGCAAAGGGAGCAAGCGCAGGCGAGAGCATCAAGCAAAGGCATCCATTTCGGTGCAACAAGACCAAGACCAGCCCAATGGCAGGAAGGAAGTCATTGTGGAGCCCAAGCAGGCGTCACCACTAGAGCCTTTGACAGGCGAGGACCAACTTTAGTCAGGATAAGTGTACCCGATGTTCCCCTTCAAAATGGCCAATTGTTGGCGCCCTTCCCGCTCAATATTTGGGAAGAGGCCCAGGGCCTTTGCCTATAAATAGGACTAGCCACCCCCAGGGTAGAGACACGTGAATCAAGAGAGAGAGAGAGTGTGTGTGTGTGAGACGGGCGGCTGAACTCCTCCTAGCAGTTCATCGTCCAAGCCAAGAACAGACCCTCGCGAGGCTGTTCTCCCTTGTATTGTTCATCATCAGCCCAAGAGGCAATCCACCACACCACACACTGGAGTAGGGTATTACACCAGAACGGTGGCCTGAACCAGTATAAACTCTGTGTCTCTTGTGTTGTTCCTTCCATAGTTTAGATCCTAGCGAGTCGGCGAGGAGCAGGTAGGTAGAGGGCAAAATCTCCGTGCGCACCCCAGTGTTCGAACCTCAAGGGTCTGCCGGAACCCAAAATCCGACATTTGGCGTGCCAGGTAGGGGCACGCCGGAATTCGTCTTCCATCGCCCTGTTCTTCTCTGACCATCGCATCCATGTCTGACGCTCGTCGGGCCCGCGCCAAGCGCCGAGCCGCCCTCGCTTCCCGCGTCGCCCAGACGGCTCCCGTCGGCGGGCGCCCTCGTCGTTCCCCGTCACCTACCGTCAACGCTGCCACCGGCCCGGCGGGGAACGAGTAGCAAGCATCGTCCCAGCATCCCTCCGTGAGGCAAGACGGCCGCACTGCTACACCCTCGCTCACCCCAGCTGGTTCTTTGTCTCGCGCATTCCGCGCGCCCATGGAGGCTCGAGCTGCGCTCATCGCGGCAAATGAGCTCCTGCGCTACCGTCCCGTCGACAACGTCTACGAAGAATGGCTCGACCGCGTCGCTGAGCTCGTCCGTGTCGCAGGGGGCTCTCCTGCACCATCCGTCCCGCTGCACCGCACCCCGCCCTGCGCGGGTGACGAAGCTCCGGGGGCGCCTCAGCCGCCTCCCCCTGAAGAAGGCGCCCTGGCCCCAAGGCGCGTGGCCCCTGGGCGGAACCTGCTCCGTGAGGCGCCAGCGCGGCAAGAGCAAAACTGCCAAGAAGTCCCTCGCCCGCGAGAAGCTGCCCGAGCGCTCCCTACTCCGGCTCGTCGCGAACACGCTCCTGCTCCAGCACGTCAAGACCCCGCACTGCTCCCAGCTGCAGTGCATGGGGACCCGCAGGACCAAGCTCTTCATCACCCAAGGCCTCCCGTGGCCACAGCAGGCTGCCGCACCTTCACCACTGAGCTGCGCAGCGTCGCGTGGCCCGGCAAGTTCAAGCCAGACCTGCCTCCTCGCTACGACGGTACGGCTGACCCCGCAGAGTTCCTCCTGCTCTACGAGCTGGGCATCGAAGCTGCCAACGGCGCTCAAGGATGGGGCCCGCACCTGGCTCCTGAACCTAGCTCCAGGCACGATCTCCTCCTGGGACGAGATGCGCACCCGCTTCATCGCCAACTTCCAGGGTACTCGCGATCGGCCACCCGCCGTGAGCGACATGCGCCGAATCAAGCAGCAACCAGGGGAAACCCTGTAGAAGTACATCCAACGCTTCAACAGCGCGCGCCTCAAGATTGCCAAGGTGACCAAGGAGGCCATCATCTCAGCCGTCTCCGACGGCGTGCGCGACATCAAGATGAAGGAGCAGCTGGCGATGCATGAAGACCTATGCACTTCCTTGGAGCTGTTCAACTTGGCGACCAAGTGCGCCAGGGCTGAGGAAGGGCGTCTCTCCCTCCTCGAGCTGCCTGCCGCAGACCCAGAAGAGAAGAAACCCAAGGCCAAGGATGTGAAGCGCAAGGGAGCTGTCGTGCTCGCGGCAGAACCAGACACCAAGCGGGGCAGAGATCGGCCGAACCTTCCAAGGGCAGTCGGTACTGCGTGTACCACGACCTCCACACCCACAACTCCAATGAATGTCAAGAGCTCCGAGCCGTGCACGAAGGAAGGATCGGCCGACGTCCCGACCGCAGCGACCGGGGCTACGGTCGAGGAGGAGGAAGGAACGCAGGACGCTGGGAAGACCACGGCCTTCGCCAAGGGTGGCGCGACCAACCCCGCGAGGATCGCTGGCAGGACCCGCCTCGCGAGGGAGACTGGAGGGATCAGCCTCGCGAGGATCGCCCGCAAGGCAACGCAGGCCTCCCTCCGCTGCCGTCGCAGCCAAGGAGGAATGAGGACCGTCATCAGGACGAGGGGGCTGGGGGCTTACAGGAGCCACGTGCGATCGCCTGCATCCTGGGCGGAGCTCAAGCCCCAGCCTCTCAATGTATCTTCAAGTAGTTCGCTCGCGAAGTAAATGCAGTCCTCCCCAAGCTCGAGGCCACGCGCCCTCTCAGGTGGTCGGCGTGCACCATCACGTTCAGCTCAGCTGATCATCTCAGGTGCGCGGCCACAGCCAGAGTTCTCCCAATGCTTTGTTCCCCAATCATCAGCAACGTGCTAGTCACCAGGACCCTCATCGATGGCAGGGCAGGGCTCAACATCCTGTCCGTGGAAACATTCAACAATCTCCAAGTGCCCTACAATCAACTTCAGCCAACCAAGCCTTTCTCCGGAGTCACCGACGGCTCCACGGTCCCGATTGGGCAGGTCTGCCTCCCTGTCACCTTCGGGGCACGCGACAACTACTGCACCGAGCTCATCGACTTCGACGTCGCCCACATTCGCCTGCCATACAATGCCATCCTTGGGTACCCAGCGCTGGCCAAGTTCATGGCCGTAACCCACCACGGCTACAACGTCCTCAAGATGCCAGGAAGTGGCAGAGTCATCACAGTGCCCTGCCAAGAGAAAGACGCAGTGTGCTCCCTGGAACGAGCCTTTCAGGACGCATCACTGGAAGACCCGGATCGCAGAAGCAGGAGGCTTCCCGAGACTGTCCCCAAGAAGAAGAAGACATCGTCTGGCCCGGTCCCTCAGGAGGCAGGCCCCTCAGGGCCCGCGCCTACCCAAGGGGAACCTCCTTCCATCGCATAGGGAAGCACGCCTGGCGCCCTCCTCAGGCAGGGCTCGGGGGCTCTCCCCTGGAGGGCCGCCGACCTCGCCAAGGTCACGAGGGAGGCACTTGGGCACCACTTGGAGGCGTGTTTCAAAGCACGTTTCCCTCAAGAAGGAGCAAGGCAAGGAGGGCCAAACCCTCAGGAGTTCGTCAGCAAGGCCATTCAGGAGCTACAGGACTCAAGAGTCATGAGAGGTAGCCGCCGCTTACCCGTTGTGGCCCCCATCCAGGCGAGGATGGTGGGCTGCACGTCTGCATCGACATACCAAGTCTCAACCGAGCCGCTTCTCAGGAGCGCCTCTGGTCCTTGCAAGTGGGGCGCTGCGAAGGTCCACCCCACAGCTACGTTCGCATGTCTTATGGCTTGCCGAACGCGGCTGCCACGTACCAGCGCCTCATGAGGGGCATCCTGGAGGCTCAAGAGGTCAGGTGTTCCGCAGCCCTGGCGGAGATGGAGATGGTCCGCGAGGAGCCACCAGCGCCTCCGGAGCCTCCCGAGGCCCCAGGGCCTGGGGGCTCGTGAGGATCGGCTCCTGCAGCCCACCGAGTCTACTACACCAACACCCCTTCGTCGTCAACACTATCAGGTGACGTATTTCAAGTTTCATTTTCAGCTAGGAGCGCCCTCAGGACTGCATCATTCCCAGGCCGCGTGGGTCCGTCCCTGCGGCATGTATCCCTTTTGCTCGTGTTTTTAGCTTACTTTGTTGGGGGTGCCCCTTGGGCTGCATCATCCCCAAGTCCCTCGGGCCAGACCCAGCGATGTCCACCTTTCCAGCATCTATTTGAATGAATTCACTCCTCCGTGATTAACATGCTTGACCTAGTTGCCCGCTCAACTGACACCAACTAATGGAGCTGCTCCGAAATGGCACGACGCTTGCGCATGGGTCCGTCCCTGCAACGCCGACAAACCTAAATGGCTGAGCTCTGGCCACGGCAGCCCCGCATGGCGCCACCTCGTCAAGCCCTCAGTGCCTCACCACCTCTCCAGAGCAACCAACGGCTGACTGTTGATTGTCGTGGCAAACTCTCGTTCTTTCTGTGATGAGCCTGCAGGATCTCTTCAAGGGCAGCATCAGGCGAGGCCCTCACGGTGTCTTCTCCACTCTCGTTCGCGCAAACCGCTTGCACGTTAAAGGGGGGGTACCTGAGCATCGCGACTCAGGGCTCCTATTGGCTCTCCAGCCCTCACCCTCTGGCCTTGACCACGGCATCGCGACCTGGCATACCACCGACGGCTGAGACTCGCTCGAGGGCCGGGACCCGAGGACGTAGAGCAGAAAGGGGAATGAAGGCGAGAGAGGAGAGGCCCGCAAGGACCTCGCCAAGCAACCCCTCGCATGCCGATGCATGGACCCGGTGATACACCAGGGAGCGGTCCCTGATTCTTGAGATAAGTCACTCTCTGGAAACACTAGCTATCACAGCACTGTCACCACATCCAATGCAATCCCGTGTTAGCAACATCGCTCTCCTTTCTCACCGAATGATGGCTGCTTGAGCGCTAAGGGGGACCTCCTGAGCATCATGACTCAGGGGCTCTTACCGGACCTCGGGCCGCTCACCTCCTGGCCTTGACCACAGCATCGCGACCTGGCATACCAGCGACGGCTGAAGCCGCCTTGGGACTGGGACCTGTCGGTGCAGAGCATCAAGCCCTCACGAGGTTCGAAAGGAAGAACTGAGCTAAGACGGAATGAGCAACTCGCGCTACTCCATGGCAAGGATTATATTGACAGATAGGCCTGCAGGCACCTTACAAGCCCCCACGAGGTATATTCTTGGCTCCTCGCAGGAACAAAAGACGCGTATCCTAAGGAGTCCTAACTACAGGAACCATCGCGGCAGACGCCATCATCAACAGTGGGCCGCCAGGCACCGGCGCCAACCCCATCCAGATCAGAGGTGGCGACGGCCTGACGAGCCAACCCTGCTCCGGGAGTGGTGTAGGCTCAGGGGCTCGTAGTTGTCGTCGCTCGTCTCCGGAGTCGCGAAGAGCTCGGCGGAGTCGCTGGATCCTCTGGCGCCTCCATCGCCTGAGGAGCTACCAAGGGAGCAGTTAGCCGGCCTCTGCCTCGCCGTAGCAGGGTCCCGACCGCCTCCCGCGGGGCAGCACTCCAGCCGGCGACCCTCCGCATCAAAGACCTTGAAGAACATCACCGAAGCACCGTCGTACTCTAGGTGGATCGCGAGGGTTCCCCTTGTCCTGCAGACCCAGGTGATCTCGCCCCAGCCTCGAGTCATGAAGACCTCGCCCGGGGCAACGACCGCGACCTCTGCCCCGGTCGTGAGGGTGCTGCAGCCGGCGTGCTGCAGCCAAAGCCCCAGGAGTTCCCCTTACGGGATGACGGAGGCGAAGAAAGGAGGAAGGCGAATCCAAGACTGAGGAGGCGTGGCGGCGTGACGCACGAACTCTCGGGAGGAGCCCTCGGCATGGATTCCGGGGGGAAAGACGCACACCCTTGTGACCCGCCGGCGCCGATGGCGGCGCCGCCCGTGGCGTTCGGCATCGACTCCTTCAGAGCCCTCGATGTGGGCGTACAAGGGAAGTGGGAACCCTGGTGGTGGCCGCTCACACCAGGGCCTCAACACTTCATGGCGGGCACCCTCACCCCGATGGCAGAGGGCTAGCCGTTTCTTCGGCGGAAGCGGGTCAGGATCCTCTCGGGGAGCTTTTCCCTTCTCTGCCGCAGAGAACCGGCGGATCAGAGCCATTGCAGTAAGACGGAGCAACGACCGGGAAGAAGGAGAAGCAAGAAGAGATAGACTGGAAGGGCACGCGGCGTGCCGTACTTAAAGCCAGAGCAGGCCAACTGCCGACCTCCCCGATCGCAGGTAATCATGACCCGCGTTGCATGCAGGGACTTGTCAATTCGTGCAGTCACCGAGGCGTCATGGGGAAGTGGAGACGCCCACGTCCAATCAACTGCCACACGGCACCCAAGGCCGCAGGCTGTTAGGGCCCGTGGCGCTTCGCACTTGCCCTTTCGCCTCTCTGCTCGGCCAAGTCCGGGCGCGCCTTGGTCCCAGGGGCTACTGTCGGTGTTCTGGGAACGGGGTTCCCAAGACTTGCCTGCCTGCGGTGTGGCTCAAAGGGGGGCCCAGCACGGCCCATCTTCATCAACACAAGCTCAAGACCCTCGCGAGGGGCCGAGCCTCGCGGGGCGGACGACAAGGAGCTTCCTCAGGCATGGCCTCATCAGGCTGGCTCACGAGGAGGCGGAGAGTTCAAGGTGGCATACCTCACGAGGTGCCCATGACGCAAGCCATGACGACCAAGGGCGCCAGTCGGACGCCAGCCCGCGCAGTGTCCTCCTTTCCTCTTTGGTGCAAAGGGAGCAAGCGCAGGCGAGAGGATCAAGCAAAGGCATCCATTTCGGTGCAACAAGACCAAGACCAGCCCAATGGCAGGAAGGAAGTCATTGTGGAGCCCAAGCAGGCGTCACCACCAGAGCCTTTGACAGGCGAGGACCAACTTTAGTCAGGATAAGTGTACCCGATGTTCCCCTTCAAAATGGCCAATTGTTGGCGCCCTTCCCGCTCAATATTTGGGAAGAGGCCCAGGGCCTTTGCCTATAAATAGGACTAGCCACCCCCAGGGTAGAGACACGTGAATCAAGAGAGAGAGTGTGTGTGTGAGACGGGCGGCTGAACTCCTCCTAGCAGTTCATCATCCCAGCCAAGAACAGACCCTCGCGAGGCTGTTCTCCCTTGTATTGTTCATCATCAGCCCAAGAGGCAATCCACCACACCACACACTGGAGTAGGGTATTACACCACAACGGTGGCCTGAACCAGTATAAACTCTGTGTCTCTTGTGTTGTTCCTTCCGTAGTTTAGATCCTAGCGAGTCGGCGAGGAGCAGGTAGGTAGAGGGCGAAATCTCCGCGCGCACCCCAGTGTTCGAACCTCAAGGATCTGCCGGAACCCGAAATCCGATACACCTGTTTGGTTTCTATATCATATATGGGAATTATGCAGTCTCATGTCTTTTAGCCAGCCATAATATATGTGAAATGTGCAATGCCATCCTGTTTAACCAGGCATCATATATTTGAATGATATCTTGCCCATCCTTTTCTTCATTACATTTCCATTTGTCGACAATGTTTGTACATTAAACTACTCTTCCTGTGAATCAGCCATTTGGGTGGGAGATGGAAAAATCTGGAGTGAAAACAAGGCCTTCAGAGCAGACAGTGCTACCTGTCGAAGCAGATCTCTTGTTGGGTCCCGATAGCTCCTCAGAGATGGATTCAGAGACAGATGACCAGTCCTATTCCCCTACTGAGGTGTATGCTCTAACTTGGCACGGTTATACTGCTCATATCATGCATACGGTGTCTTGCATTGCATAGTTTAGACATCATATACACAATATTCAACACCATGTTCTTAGTTCAGACATCATATCGAATGCCCTCTGTTTAGCATATAAATCACATATGTGAATTAAATGATGCAATCCTGATTACTTAGATAACATGTAGGTGAATTATGTCATGCGATCCTGTTTTGTTATTCATCATATCTTTGAATTATGTTATGCTATGCTATCCAGTTTAGATAGACATCATATATGTGAAATTATGTCATGCTATCCATTTTAGTTAAACAATATACATGTCAACTATTTCATGCCCTCTTTTTCCACACTATCTATTGCATCTATCTCTCATACAATCTCTGTACATTCAACTATGTTTCCTGTTTATCAGCCATTTGAATTGGAGCGGGTGATGCTAGTATCTAGCGGAATAAAAACACGGTCTTCAAATAAAACAGTGCTACCTATTGGTGGAGATAGCACCCCGGTTGTACATGCACAAGAACCAGCCCTACCACACATAACCCAAACTCTCGCAGATTGTACCCCTACTGCGATGGACAGAGAACCAGCTTCACCCAATCTAACCCCAACCCTAGCCGATAGTAACCCAGTTCCTATTGACACAACACCATATCCACCACAGAGCTCCCAAACAAGAGCAGTTAGTAAGGCAGATCCAGTGCCCAAAGGGCCAGTACTATCACGGTGAACCCCAGCTCCACCAGTTAGTACGCCTATTCCCGAGGAGGGAGCACAACCAGCCAATCGTAGTTTAGCATCTATCGCATTTGATGTTGTTAAATCGTATATGCGTATCTTCCCATCTTGGAAATATTATACTGAAGATGAAGGAAAATGCCAGTTGCAGGTGTTTGTCCAGGAGTTATGTGTAAGTAATGTTATTCATGGCAATTACTTTGCTTCGTCCCATACATCCTACCTCTGTGATGGTTATAATACAGCAAATTTTCCCATTGTTCTCTATAGAGAAGGACCGATTTGGAAACTCAGGATGAGGTAACATGTGCTAATACCTCTGCTATCTTCAAGAATGCTTGGTGGCAGTATCGGAATTACCTGAAGAAAACGTACTTCACCGGCAAAGAAACTCATCAAATTCCCTTACGTTCTCCTGAGACACATTTACTGGACGATGACTGGGAACGCCTTGTTCTGTACTGGTCCCGAACCAAGAATGTGGTAAGGTCTATGAGCTCATTTTCTATTTTTTAAGTATTATTTCTTGCGTCTTACTGTACTCTGTTCATGTAGAACAAGTGCCTAAACCTGAAGAACAACTGTTCTAATTTAAGATTCCATTGCTATCATAGTTCAAAAAAGCGCTAGGCGTTGATTGTGTGTTTTGCCACCGCCTTGCACTTTACTGACCAAAGCGCATGCTTATGCGCAGTTATGCATAGATTAAGCGTAGTTATGCGCAATGCGTTTTGCCAACGCCTAGAGCCTAGGCGCGCTTAAGCGCTCACTTAGGCGCGCCTTTTTAACTATGATTGCTTTGCTCTTGTATCATTGTATTTACTCATACAAACTTATTTTTAAATTGAAGGATCCAATCGAAACTCCAATGGCACGGCAGGTATGTTCACGCATGTTTCTTTAACAGGTTTGCTCTGATCAATATCTCTTTTGATTTCAATTTCAATTGTGTATACAGTTGACTTTCATATCATGCACATTACTAGCATCACAACAGAGCCAATAGTGTTGTTGTACATGTAGACCCGTGGTACCCATCTGAAATCTTGTTGTGCCGTGTAGTTTCCCACGCTTTGTATTCTTTCACTTCTGCTTTGTCTTGAACTGATATGATTTGAACCGTGTCTCTATTTTGATTTGGCAAGACAATGCAGTGACCATAGGACATAGATATATGTTTGTTTGATGCTTTTATTATGTACTAGTACTTGGCAATTAAAGACTTGGTAGTTTAATCCTATCCACCTTACTAATGAACTGGTTCACCAAAATGAGTTTCATATACTAGTACATGCTAAACATGTTATGTGTCTGCTTGTATCTTCTTTTAGAATGCTGACAGGAGGAAGAGTGCCTTATTAAGCAATGGTAAAGGAAGTAATGCAGATAAGGTTCAGGATAGTGACACATCCTTGTTGGTCTCCAAAAAAGCTGATAAAACAGCTAAGGAAGACTATCTTGAAGACAGTGAGACAACCCCAAAGTCCTGTCTTGGTTTAGTGTTCGAGTTACTGGCCACTACCGCTTGCACAAGCTATTCCAACTCACTGTCGGAATCTGTTCGGTTTCTTGAGTCTCGACTACAAGCTGAAAGACATCGATCAACTGTGTTGCAACAAGAAGCGGAAGGACTGCGGAAGTCCCTGGAGCATTCAGATGCATACTTTCTGGTGCAACAGCAAGCGTTGGAGGATTTTAACGCCAAACAGGACAAAGCTAATCAGCTTGCTAAGCTTATTGCCAGCATGGTGGATACCCAGGATAACGTTTCTTGAGTTCTTCTGAAGTTGTTTCAGTTATGCTCTTGTTTTGCTACCGCGTTTATTTGCACTGGTGGCAAATTTTGACGGCCAAGTGTACGTAATATGCTTCTTTATTCCCTATATTTGCACTGGTGGCGAACTTTGATGCCTAGTGGATGTAATATGTGTAATAGCGGTAATAGGCTAGCCTTAATTGCTTGCTTATTTATTTCCTTATTGTCTTGTTTAGTTGTTTGCTTGTAGTCACTGCAGTTCTTTTTCTGTGTTTTTCTAGTGGCCACAATAGCCTATTTTTCGTAACTAGGCCAAAATAATCATGGCAACACACGGACTGTTGTAACCATGGGCCTCCTGCAGGCCGTATGATCCATGGGCCTTCGTTCGGCCGTACGACCATTGGCCTTCTATACAGGCTGTAGGATCCATCGGCCTTCTATACGGGCCTTAGGGATCAATGGGCCTTCTACGGGCCGTAGGGTCCATGGGCCTTCTACGGGCCGTACTATCCATGGGCCTCATACGGGCCGTAGGATCCATGGGCCTTCTACGGGGCGTATCATCATTTCGCCAATCATGGGCCGTACTATTCGTGGACCATAACAGGTCGTTAATAGGCCGTATTTGATAACTCTATGAAAACAGCCCAATGGGTTTTTTTACATGAAAACGGCCCAACGTATTAACGGACCGCAAACGGGCAGACTGTAACGACGGGCTGAATTTGGCCCACAAGCAGAAAATGATAGTAACGGGCCGTATGTAACCGAATGCTGCAAATGAGCCCAAGAATCAATGGGCCCTGAGACGGCCGAAAGATAACTTGGGATGGAAACGGCCCAATGGAATAACAGCTCGTTAATGGGTATAAAGTGATACACTGTTCATTACGGGCCAGTTTCACCACGGGCCGTTAATGGGCCAAGAGTTACAAAGGTCCTCATATGGGCCGAAAGAAGTCATGGGCCACACATGGGCCGGAAGTTAAAACGGGCTGAATCATATTGGACGACCCAGACGACGCTACTGGGCCTAATTCGGATAGGGCATAACGGGCCCTAGGTTAGCGGGCTGTAAATGGGCTATATGCAAACAGGCCGTTAACAGGCTTTCCGTGGGCCGGCCCGCCACCTTTTGACCAAGTCAAACGGGCCGGCCTTTTCACAGGAATGGGCCTTTGTTGGGCCGTGCCACGTGTCGCCGTATCATCGGCGCCTTCGGTCCAATGAGCGGATGACATCTGTCCCAATGGTGAGCCGACACGTGTTTCCTCCAGCCAATGATGATTTTACACATGGAAAATCCCCATTGGTCGGGGCTGTTAACGGGTTATCGGATCCAAAACCCGACCCGATAGCTTAACGGCGTTCCGTTACGGTGGATGCCACGTGTCGGTCACCTTGACGAAAGTAGTTCTGTGACGCGCGATTTATCGTCATGGAAGTGGACACTTCCATGATGATAATTTTGGTAATGTCATGGAACACTTCTACGACAGCACAGGTATGACTATCTTGATTCTGTCATAAATTTTTCATGGATGTACATGCATGACAAAAAACGCGACCTACTGTGACAAACACGTATCATCACGGAAGTGTATTTTTTTGTAGTGGGGGCAAGCGCAGGCAAGGGTATCAAGCAAAGGCAACCATTTCGGTGCAACAAGACCAAGACCAGCGGGACGGTAGAATGGAGGTCATCGTGGAGCCCAAGCCGGCGTCATCGTCAGGGTCTTTGGCAGGCGAGGACCAACTTTAGTCAGGATCAGTGTACTAGATGTTCCCCTTCAAAATGGCCAATTGTTGGCGCCCTTCCCGCTTAATATTGGGGAAGAGGCCCGGGGCCTTCGCCTATAAATAGGACTAGCCACCCACAAGGTAGGGCATGGGATCCGCATCTGAGACATAGAGAGAGAGAGAGAGAGGCGACTGAACCCTCCTAGCAGTTCATCGCCCCAGCCAAGGACAGACCATCGCGAGGCTGTTCTTCCACTGTACTGTTCCTTGTCAGCCCCAGAGGAAATCCACCACACCACAAACTGGAGTAGGGTATTACACCACAATGGTGGCCTGAACCAGTGTAAATCTCGTGTCCCTTGTGTGTTCTTTGCGTACCTTTAGATCCTGGCGAGGCGGTGAGACATGGGTAGGCTGGAGGTGTGATCTCCGTGTGCACCCAGTGTTCGAACCTTGAGGGTCTGCCGGAACCTGAAATCCGACATTTGGCGCGCCAGGTAGGGGTGCGCCGGAATCTGCCTTCCGTCGCCTCGTGTTTCGCCGCACGTTGCATCATCGTCATCATGTCCGGTGACCCAACAGGCAATCCTGATCCCTGGGCGGCCTGGCCCGCCCACGCAGAGCCGCTTGCCCAGGGCAACCTCAACCCCGTGCCCTAGGCAGCCCGCGGTCCGCAGGGCGCTGCGGGCCGCGGGCGACACAGTCAGACAACACCAGCTCTCACACCGCGGCAGGTGCGGTCGGCAGCCAGGGCCTTGAGCCATGCCGCGGCCACGGTGCCGTACTCACGGCGAGAGCAGGCGAACTCAAGGGATGCGCTCACGGTAGCTCGAGAACTACTGCAATGCAGGCTGCTAGAGGGCGGCCTCGACGTGCTACTGGACCGGGTGGAAGAGCTCCTGGGCTCCGCCGCCTCGGGGGCTCACCCCTTCTGCACCCAGCTGCTGCCTCAGGCCCAAGGCGGATCGCACGGAGGCCCCACGCGCACCCGCACAGCTCCAAGCGGATTCCAGGGCCACTCCAACGCCAACCTGGCCGTCAGCGCCTGGCCACCAACGGTGCCGCCTCTGCCTCCGCCCAGCGAAGGGGGATCCACTACAGCCCACGGTCCTGGTGAGCCGCCGTGCTACCACTCCCAGGTTGGCACCGTGAGCAGAACTGCGTGGCACATGGGGCACTACGGCGAGGCGTTCAGGGCGACGGCCCCGGAGGCGTATGTGCCCCACATGATGGATCAAGGACACGCGCAGGAGGAAGACCATGGCCAGTTCCTCGGCCCAGGCTGGGGAGACGAAACACCCCAGGCTGAGCTCTTTCAGGAGCCCAGGGAAGGCCCCGTCGACCGCGCCGGAGGCAGCGACTATCGGGTACCGCTAATCCCTCAGGAACAGGCATACGCTAACCATGGATCGCAGGAGCTACAGGTCGTCGTAGCGGGTGGCTACCCCAATCCAGCAGCTCCCCACCCCTCAGGAGGAGGGCACCGGGGGCTTCAGGAGAGGGGCCGAGATCCGGCCTCGCCCACGCGGCGCTTAGAGCAAGGCGTCCTCAGGAGGTAGGCCCTCTGTCGGGGAGGTGCTCCAGGGCCTACCCCCGACAGAGGACCCGTGGTCGTCGGGGGAACCGCTGGCGACCTCTCTATCCCATCGGCGGTGTCCTCGGTCTCCGGCCGTCGTTGATGGCAATAGAGTGTGGCGCAAGGCGGGGCCCTCGTCTAGCGATATGAAGCAAGGCGGGTACCTGTGAAGAAGGCCCAGTGCCTATGAAGCTCGCCGCCCCGTGACACTCTCACGTAATAATGAGTGGGGTTGTACACGCCCCAGAGTCTTCGGAGAGCCGCCCTCGGGCCTCGGGGGCTCCCGCCCATGCCCAGTGGCAGCACTTAGCTCCGCGCTGGTGAGAAGACGTTGAAGACTAGACTAGGTGCCGGACGCGGCTTTTTCTGCTTTTCTTGCTTTTTCCCTTTGGTTGTTGCTTTTCCCTGTTCGGATTTAAGTTGTATTTGAGCTTGAGACTTGTGTGTGTTCGGGGAAGGGGTGTTTAGTCTTGTTCGAGCAATCTCTTGCATTCTGGTCACAGCTTTGCATCCATCCGGCCTCAGCTGCCTCCCCTCGTGAGCCCCTCACGAGCCGGGCCAGGCCCAGCATGCGCGCAGCCCAGACTGCCGTCGCCACGCCTTCTCAGGAGGTTCTCCTTGCAGGTTCAACAGGCTCGCTCAGGAGACACTCAGGACACCACGGCCCTCCGCAGGCTAGTTCAGGGCCCACGCGGGTCGAAGGTAAACAAGCCAGTTGGCTCGCCATGAACCAGCCGCCTAGTGCAGGCACACAAGTGATATCATGTCTACAAATACGCTAACTGCAAGTTTTTACATGAGGGGCTCCCCCACCCAAAATGCTCTTACACCCTCCTAGGCCAACCCCGAACTCTCTCTGCGCGGGGTAAAAGCAGGAACAACACACGGTCAATCGGATAAATCCCCCAATGCATCCTCGTGGACACCTCCGGAGTCGCCACTAGCGTCGCTGGCCTCGCCGTCGCCTTCTACCTCGCCGCCATCAGCGCCTGGGCCATTCACCACTCCGCCCTCACCGGCACCTGAGCCATTCACCACTCCGCCCTCATCAGCAGCTACGACCACACCGTCGTCATCAGCGGTGAAGGCCCTAACAAGGGCGTCCACGTTGTCTTCCACCCAACTCGCCAGATTGTCCCGGATCGCCAGGGGTACCGGTGCGATGGCAGCATCGAAGTCGAAGTGGGGGTCCATGTTCTAAAGGTGACTGAAGATGCGGGAAAAAGCACGCCCAAGTAGGGCACGGCTCCTCTCCTCCACCAACCTGTCGGCTCTGCCCGAACGAACCTCCAGCTGCATCACCACATCGGTGAAGAACTGAAGATTACCAGCATAGTTAACCACACGACGCTCCCCAACGGTTGCCTCACAGATGATGCCCAAGGCCGTGTTAGCTCTTTCTCAGAGCTCGCAGAGCATGGGGCTGTGCACGTGCTCCAGGGTCTGCCGCTGGCGTATCTCGCCCTCGTTCCGCCGCACAACGGCCTCAGCCGCGTCCACCCTTTGGTGGAGAAGAAGCACCTCGGCACGGGAGGAAGCCATTTCCGCCTGTGCCGCGCCAAGGGCGGCTCCGGCGGCGTCCGCTCGCCGCATCACTTCATCCAGCTTGGCCTTCAGGGCGGCGGTTCTGCCCTCTGCTTCGACCTTGATCAACCCCAGCCTTTCCTCGAACTCGCGCTCGAGGTTCGAGCGGGCCGCCGCCACCCGGTGATCAACCTCTTCTGAGGCTCGGGCTTCCCTCGTGGCAGCATCATCCTCCGCCTGCGCCACCAGGCGCTCCCTCGTCTTCAATTGCTCGAGTTCCAGGGTGCGCTCGGTGGCCTCCAGCGTCAGTGCCTCCTCACGTTTCTGAAGCTCTACCCGATCGACCAAGCCCCCCTCCATCGATGCAAGGGCTGCCTCACGCAACTCCACCTGCTGCTCCAGGGAGCTACTCTAGGCCCGTAGCTCCCATGCCCGCTCTTCTGCAGCCCTGCGCCGCTGGTTGGCCTCGTGAGCCTCCTCGACGGCCCGGGAGCAGGCCTCCCGAGAAGCTGCCAGCGACACCTCAGCCTTCTCATTGTCGAGAACACGTTGGTGGCGCGCAAGGGCAACGACCACCTTCAGCTTGCGCCTCTCCTCAGCTAGGCGCAGGCCCTCGATCTCAAGGCGCGCATCCTCGTCAGCGAGCTCTACACCAAGCTGGCTCATCGCGTCAGCGCCCTCTGGAGGAACCCTTGGCGGAGGGCACGGCGTTCCCGGGCGCGCTGGAGCACGTCTTCCGCGTCATCCTCCGCCCCAGGTGCGCGAGGAGGGCCACGGACCAGCACTCCCCCTCTGGGCAGGGGGCTGGGGCTGGCGCCCTCGCGATGGCCGGGCGCACCTCGCCAGAAGCGTGGCCAGGAGCCAGTTTGCCCTCCAAGGAAGATCGCAAGGCCGACCTTAGCCAGTCGCCGTCCACAACCAGTCGAAGAGCCCAGGGCAGGCTGTCTATGCCCCGGGAGGGCTCGCGAAGGATGGTCGCGAGGTGTGCAGAATCAAGACGCATCACAGGATGGCCCGCCTCTCCAACCGGCCTCACCGCAAGGGCAGTGCTGGAGCTCGGGGCGCCTGGGGAAGGTGGAGAGGGTGAGGCCTGGAGGGATGGCTCCTCAGCCATCTCCGCGAAGTCGGCGGGAAGGTCCCTGC
Organism: Triticum aestivum; assembly: GCF_018294505.1. Classification (NCBI taxonomy): domain Eukaryota; kingdom Viridiplantae; phylum Streptophyta; class Magnoliopsida; order Poales; family Poaceae; genus Triticum; species Triticum aestivum. Next base: position 246,189,751 of record NC_057807.1, read on the forward strand.
AGGGCAATGATCAGCTGAAGCAGCAGGAAGGTAAGGAACAGAGAAAGGGAAAGGCTTACTCATCAGTGGTGAAGTACTTCCTGCGCTTCAATAGGCGGCAAGGGTAATCATCACCCAAGGCCTCCCTTCTCTTTCAAAGAGCCTCGAAGTCCACGCGGAAGCGGCCCAGGAGCTCGGCGCAAGGGTCAGCCTGTGACGAGGAAGAAGCGCCAATATGACCGGCGTTGGGGGCATCGCCCAGGCACACACCGCCGGACGTCGCACCATGAAGGGTGGCCGGGGCCTCAGGGGCCTCTGCCACGAAAGCCGCGGGCCGCGGCTCGGTACCTTCAGCCGCCGCAGGGCGGGTCTCAGGAGCTGTTGCCTTAGGAGTACCGCTTGGCGTCATCATCCCGACAGAGGCCCCGTCAGCCCTCGACGCCCTTTGCCTCCCAGCTCCACCACTCGTGAAAGGACCGTCATGGGCAATTGGAAGGCAACCACCACAACTGGGTTCTCGCGAGGTCCCCTGAGGCCTGCAAGGCGCAGCCCCCATTCGTTGAAGCTGGGCATCTGCTTCACAAAATCACCCCTGTTTGAGCAAAGGTAGAGCAGGGCGCTCCCATGCCGGATGCTGCCAGGGGAGGGGTCCCCAGTCAGGATAATGAGAACCTTCCTCAACACTTCAGGCGTCAGATCTTCCTCTTGGAGCCTCATGCGGTCTTCGCGCCCCCCGAAGGCCCACATCCGGCGGGAATGACGCTGGAGAGGGGCAATGCGGCACAGGAGGAACTCCTTCACCACCTTGGGTGCCGTCACACCGAGCGCCCTCAAGTTCGCGAAGCGATGCCAAACGAAGACGAGCCGAGGGCTCGTGAGTGTCTCTTGGCCCCAGCCCAATTTGGGGATAGCGGGCACGGTTGGCTCCGAAAGCAGAGGACTGGGCACATCGGCATCCACGTACAGCCACCGCTCACGGAACCCGGTCGCGGGCGGAGGAAGGCTGAAATCGATTCCCGAAGCCGCTGTTTCTGGTGCGGCAAGGAAGCTCACGCACCCTGAGCATTGGGTGGGATCGCTGAGACGCAAAGAAAAGAAGTGGCGCGGCAAGGCAACTGAAGGAGGAATGCCCATCATCGCCTCGCAGACAAAAGCGAAAACGACAAGAAGAGTAATGGATTCGGGACCCAAATGCATCATGTGGATCTGGTAATGAGAAAGCAAAATGTTGAAGAAATCGGAAAAGGGGGGAACCAGTCTCGCCCACAGAGCGTCGGCGAAGTACCGGACCTCGGCGACTGTTCTGTCAATGGAGAAGTGAGACGCGGGCCAGACCGTCGTCCTCCCGCACTCGTTGAAGATGGTGGCGATGGCAGAATTGACCTTGTCCGAGCCTTCCCGGTTGAGTATAATTGACCGGTCGATAGCAGGAGCCGCCGACGGCGACAGGCGGGGCGAGGGCAAAGGCTTTGGCCCTTTCCCCTTCTTCGTCGGAGACATGGCGATAGGAACGGGGAGGATGCGAGATTGGATTGGAAGCTGAGGCTGGAGCTCGAGAGAAGGAAGAGCAGGAGGCGCGCGAGCGGTGAGAAGAGGGGAGACTGTGTGCAACCGCAGGTCCACCTAGCTGGGCGCAAATAAGGAGGCGTGGCGGAACAGGGACGCCCACGTCCAATCAACCGCCACGCGGCACCCAAGGCCGCAGGCTATCGGGGCCTGCGGCGCTTTGCACTTGCCCCTTCGCTTCCCTGCTAAGCCAAGTCCAAGCGCGCCTTGGGCCCGGGGGCTACTGTCGGCGTTCTGGGAACGGGGGTACCCAGACTTGCCTGCCTGCGGCCTGCGGCGTGGCTCAAAGAGTGGCCCAGTACGGCCCGTCTTCATTAACACGTGCTCAAGACCCTCGCGAGGTGCCAAGCCTCGCGAGGCGAACGACAGGAGGCTTCCTCAGGCACGGCCTCGTCAGGCTGGCTCGCGAGGAGGCGGAGAGATCAAGGCGGGGTATCTCAAGAGGTGCCCATGACGCAAGCCATGACGAACAAGGCCAGGCGGGCGCCAGCTTGCGCAGAGTCCTTGTTTCCTCTTTGGTGCAAAGGGGGCAAGCGCGGGCAAGGGTATCAAGCAAAGGCAACCATTTCGGTGCAACACGACCAAGACCAGCGGGACGGCAGAACGAAGGTCATCGTGGAGCCCAAGCCGGCGTCATCGTCAGGGTCTTTGGCAGGCGAGGACCAAGTTTAGTCAGGATCAGTGTACTAGATGTTCCCCTTCAAAATGGCCAATTGTTGGCGCCCTTCCTGCTCAATATTTGGGAAGAGGCCCGGGGCCTTCGCCTATAAATAGGACTAGCCACCCACAAGGTAGGGCATGGGATCCGCATCTGAGACATAGAGAGAGAGAGAGAGGCGACTGAACCCTCCTAGCAGTTCATCGCCCCAGCCAAGGATAGACCCTCGCGAGGCTGTTCTTCCACTGTACTGTTCCTTGTCAGCCCCAGAGGCAATCCACCACACCACAAACTGGAGTAGGGTATTACACCACAATGGTGGCCTGAACCAGTATAAATCTCGTGTCCCTTGTGTGTTCTTCGCGTAGCTTTAGATCCTGGCGAGGCGGTGAGACATGGGTAGGCTGGAGGGGTGATCTCCGCGTGCACCCCAGTGTTCGAACCTTGAGGGTCGGCCGGAACCCGAAATCCGACAGTTATTTACTAGTAGTACGTACTCTCTCCAAAAAAGGGCTGACCATGTCATTGCTACCATCCCGTGCTCCTTCGTTGAGTACGTGCACTATTCACATGCCATCGAGGAGAAAAAATATTGCATAGGTGCCACCGAAGTGCACGACTCACTTACGAAAAAGGGTTTCCCCCCGCTTTCCCCCCGCATGACTCACTTACGCGCTGCTTATCTGATTATCTCCATTTTCTTGCATGACACGTGCACCTTGATGCTAGATGTCTCGCGTGTTGGGAAAAGGATGAACAAAGCTCACGTAAAAGAAAAGAGTTTAAGAGCATAGATTCCCGACGATCGAGGAGGAGCAAGGAATCTCGCGGTGGAGCGTCTGCAAGGAACCTTGCGCGTTTTCCCCTGTTTTTTGCCGCCTGCCCACCTATAAACAAATAAAAGAACATGAAACTTTCGCTAACCACTAGAAATGGTACATCAGGATGCTAAGTTGAAGATGTTTTGTACTCCCTCTGTTCCCAAACATAAGTCTTTTTAGATATTTCAATAAGGGACTACATACGAAACAAAATGAGTGAATCTACACTCTAAAATATGTCTACATACATCTGTATGTTGTAGTCTATTTGAAATGGCTAGAGAGACTTATATTTAGGAATGGAGGGAGTAGTTTATATTGAATTATTGATAACCACACAACAAGCCATGCATGTACAGGACGCATGCAACCACGCATGTACACAAGCCAACGCACTAACTCCATCCGATCCAACTCATGCACATACGCGCACAGCATGCAGCACACAATGCACATACACAAGACGTGCATGCACACACGCTCGGCCGCAGAATGCACGTGAATAACACATGCATGCGCACACACTCAGCTGCATGGAGGCGTGCGCCATCCGCAGCGACGTCCGGTTCGTCGTGCTACGGCGAAGCTCGCACGCAACGGTGCATACACATCTCTTGCAGCACCTCTTTGGTGTCGTTGCTCAACTACTAGTCGGAGACGAAGACGACCGCAGCCTCGGCCTTAGAGCTAGCACCGATGGAAAAACACGCACACTGCACGCACACGAGCACATACGGAGTGCCCACGACGTGGTGGTGGTGCGTCCCCAGTCGCCTCTACTCCTTCTGTGCACGTTGTCTATCAAGGCGGCTGCATGCTAATGATGATGTGGGTGAGATCTTCTAGGAATCAGATGATGACGACGAAAATTATGAGACACAAGGTGATGTACACCGTCAAGGTCCACGGTCAAGGGGGTGCTAGTAAGTGCTTAGATGTGCTTAGAGCAAGTACAATAGAGCTGAGTCAGCGGACTGTATGGAATAAACTAGTATATTTTTGCTTAGTTGGAGGAAAGAAAAGAGGAGAGAGAAGGTACGTGGGCTCTTCGTGAAGAGCCAGCTCTAGCACGTGCTCCTAGGCACTTTGTGAGAATGAAAGGTGGGCCACAGAATAAAAAAGTAGTAGTGCACTCTTTTGATCTACTATTGTACATGTTGACTATAAGATGGGCTGTAGATGACATGGCACTGGCTTATAGCCAGCAGCTGGCTATACTATTAATGCTCTTTAGTTGAGGTGCTAAGTGCATTAAATGGCTTAGTAACTCAAGTCTTCAATGCATAGGTGCATAGTTTATTGGTGCCACATCATATTTTATGCCTACATGGCAGGCTTAGCAGCTATACATGGTGGAGCACTGGGAGAGGCCAAGGCTGGTCATAGTGGGGAGTAACTTGTACTGTAACATATTACTATGTTACTCTAAACATCTCTATAAACTGGAAAGGAGGGAGTAGTAACATAGACTAGTGTCATATGCAGAGTATGGGAGCACATGATATTTCCCTGTCCGGACCGATCCCAAGTTGGCTTCTCACCTTCTTGGCCCAACAAAAACCCCTCCCCCCTCCCGCACGCGCTTCCCACCCGACGCCAGCTGAGCTCACCGCACCACATTGATGGCAAGTCAGGGCGACGCGACCTCTCACTACTTCCGCTGTTGAAGCGGCGCGCCGACCGAGGGCACCGCCCGCCACGCCCGGCATTTCAGACTACATAGTGGATAGTAACTTTAGAGAAAGTACTACAATTAGATGACATAAGCAGGCTATAAGGATTTAAATATAGTATTTGTGCTTAGTTGAAGGAGAGAGAAGAGGAGAGAGAAGAGAAGCGGATTGTAAATGTGTAGCCGGTTGTACTCCAACATACTTTGTGAGACAAAAGGTGGGGCCATTATTAATGATATTGTATTTATACTAAAGGGACTAACGGACGCCTTAATTACTCCATTTTTTTGAGACAAACCTTGGTGGGGCTATTATTGACTTTTTTTTGAGCTATTATTGACTTGGACGTGGGATTTGGGGGCCAAAGGCCTACTATTATACTCACACGACCGACCTAACATGCTCTACCCTAGCCACCACAGTATCATATGGTTTCGCACCGTTCCAGATCTTAGCGCCGTCACGCAATTCTTCTCCAACCCTCCTTCTAGCGTGCACCGCGAGAAGGGATAGCAGTCCTCCAAACCCCGCCTTTCGTGATCCTGTACGGGAGAGGGGCGATCAGGTTTTTGGGGATCACACTCCTGTGACTGCTGCCAGCGACGACTTCCTCAACGACAGCCTTCTTCCCCGACCTCGTAACCTATTCATCAACGACATGGGTGACAACATCAACCACATCGGTTCTGCTCCCGCCATACAGTATGTGATTCTGTCCTCCTGGTTTAGTCCGCATCATTACTTTGATGTTTGCAATTGTCGTCATGATCTATTTACTGCTGATTCGGATTAAATCTCATACTAAATTGCTCATATATTCAAAAAACCAATCCAAAAACCTGATTACAGGCAATTTACTCCAAGTGGTTTTGCTGTGCTTTTGAAGCCACCTACTTTTAAGGGGGTGCAATATAAAAGGTGGCGCACAAGAGCAGTATATTGGTTTCAGATCATGTACTGCTATGACGCCACTAAGGGTAAGCCTGAGGGCGGTCTTAATCCTACATAGTAGGAAGCTTTTCAGGACATGGATACCCTCTTCAAAGCCGCCCTGCTGAGTGTTCTTGACGATTCCATTATGGATTCGTATATGTTGTTTGACAGCGGCAAAGACATGTGGGCTGCGCTCGATGCCACGTTTGGGCCCTTAGGCGCTGGCAACGAGTTGTACGTCATGGAGCAATTCTGTGACTACAAGATGACTGATGAGCGCTCTGTTGTTCAGCAAACTCATGAGATACAGTCACTCTCTAAGGAACTTGAGTACTTTAAGTGTGTGTTGCAGGACGAATTTGTTGCTGGGACCATCATTGCCAAGCTTCCACCTTCGTGGAACGATTTTGCTACTTCTTTGAAAACCAAGAGACATGAGTTTTTTGTTTTGGATCTCATTAGCACTCTTGATTTTGAGGAGAAGGCGAGAGCAAAAGACACACATGCTCGGGTCGCTGAGGAAGCTTCTAGTGCCCACATGGTACACGAGAAGAACTTCCAGCCCAACCAGCCCCAAAACAACAAGAACAAATCTCAGGGGAAAGGCAAGTTTGATGCAAAGAACAAGCCGTCACATTCTACCAACTTCAAGAAGAATTCTCATAACAGGAAGGGATACAAACCTCAATTTTGGTAGCACCGCACAAAATTTATATGGCTGCATCTACCTGCTGTCAGCTAACCTCATGGTGCTCCAGGTATTCCTACATTCGTAACTAGGTACAATGACCACCGCAAGATGAAATTAGCTTATTCGTACGTTGACTTGCTGAATGTAGTGCAGAACGATCATGTCATGTGTGGAGGAGCAAACAATCAGTGCAGCCGAAGGTGGAAATCAACCAAGGACTTATGAAATTATATGTAATCTTCCTTAGGCAGGTCAGTATCCCCTTTGTACAGATGATCATGTTTTGTCATGTCGAGCTATTGATATGTGCTACGGTTTTGCAACACCGTTTAAGTATAGCTACTGTTTTCCTATCTTTTCATATTCAGGACAATGAATATGATATCAGGGGAACTGCACAATATGGACCCATGTTGAGTCATCTCTATTGCCTCATGTGTTTGCTGCAAATGTGTCAGCATCAATTGCAAGATGAGGCAGCTAGCTTGCTGTGGAGTTGCCAACATGCTCAAAGTGCTCGCAACATTGAGAAGAAACAAGCATGCCCAGGAAATTAATGTGTGCGCAGGGAGGCCCTTTGCTCACAGAAGCATCGACCGATTTTCTTTATTTCCACACCTTCTCACAGCTTTGTACATTGGTTATAGTATGGTGAATCATTGAGATGCATAGACACGCTGAACTTTTGTTCTTTTGAATGTTAGTTTAATGTGAGTGTCTGCATCCAGTACCGCATCCTATAATTTGGTGGATGCACACAGAGAAAATAAATCTCCTTAATTTACTCCATAACCACCCTATTAAATAGGCCTAGTAATAAACTAAGCGCATGCGGTGGCCGGCAGGCACATGCATCCTGCATGCATGGCCAGTCAGCCAAGCCCATGCGCCAGCTCCAATGCAGCAACGCAAAACAAGAGAGTGGTTCTTGGGAAAAGCGAGTAGTTAGTGCAGCAGGCCTTATAAACATGAACAGCTCGCTCTCCCGCTTCCGTCTCCCCACCCAATTCGCCCCGCTCCCCAATCTTCCTCACTCGTCCAGAAAACCCCGCTCACCTTCTTCCTTACTCGTACAGAAAATGCCTGCTCCTCTTCTTTCACTCCTCCAGAAATCCCCAGCCCTCCTTCTTCCCCACTCGCACTACCACTAGGCTCGTCTCTGGCTACTCTGTTAAACCCATGAGCTCGGCGTGACGCCCACAAGGAAAATGGAGTCAGCTGGCCCCAGCGCCAAGAAGATGAGGCTCCCGCCAGCGGCGACGCCGGTTGTAGATCCCGCACCCGGTA
>NC_057807.1:246497545-246581985 GCF_018294505.1 Triticum aestivum
TAGCCGCTCACCAGGCCAACCAGAGGCCACGAGGCAGGCCCGCCCTGACCCAGATTGGGCCCGAAGGGCCCAGATCTGGACCTGGAGGGCCAGAGCACCGTCATCGCCGCCCAACCACCAACGGCAGCGCCACCACCACCTTGGCCACCCGCGCTGCATCAGGGAAGACCCGCCGCCGCGCCAGACCGTCGCCGCCGAGGAGCACCACCTGGGCCAAGGCTGTCCCGCATCAGCCAAGACCAGGAGGGGAAAGGCTAGCGGCCCGCCGCCACCGAGGCCGCCCGGCCAAGGGCCGGCGCAGCACACCGGCGACGGCGGGAGGAAGGAGGGAAGGAGGGGCTAGGGGCGGGAGACGTGGGGCAGATATCCTAACAGATATCCTAACAGAATACTAGGATTCCATACAGATATCCTAACTGTGCTCAACAACAGACTGGTGCTGGTGCAAGCAATCGTCAGAAACAAGACAATGAGTTTGATATTTCGACACTGCTAGGACACCTCTAAACCAAAGAACTGAATTTACAATGTCCTATCTGAAAGGCATATCAGTGCAGTGATGGAGAGGAACTGGTTACAATGTTCAGACACTTCCATGGCACATGTTCTGCAGGTATTTAGGGAACAAGTTCTCTGAAATTTCAGTTACTGAGAATGTGAGATCTTTCCATGCCCTGGTTCAGACAGGAACAATGGCCCGGTACATTGAAAAACTTGAAAGGAAATTGAACATGATGGGAAGGGACAACCCCCTACATCACTTCCAGATGACTATTTTGTGACTAGTTCCATGGCAGGCTTATCTGATTACATCAAGGCTCACTTAGAATGTCAGAAACCAAAACATTTACCAGTACAAAATTCCATGTGGATGGCATCAAGAATGAAAGGTGCAGCTCCTCCTAAAAGACCAACCTTTACTCCTTTTGCATTTAAAAGGCAAGTAAACTTTGACATCCCCAAATCTTAAGTCGGGAAAATAGGGTGCAGTCCATGGAAGTGCAAACTCCTGATAATTCAGAATTAATTTACATCATTGAAAGTGAGAAAGATCTAGCTGAATTTCAAGCGCAACATGAAGATGAGGTGTTGCAGATCTCCATGCATGCTATGTTGGGTATTGGACCTGAAAAGAACACATTCACCATTAATGTTCAACTTAGGAACCACGAACCAACACTGCTACTGCACTGATAGATAGTTGTAGTCCTTCCACTTTCATCATCCCTGAATTTGCAGCTAAATTCCCTTGCTAGTTGCAAGCCTACTCCTTGCAGAAAAATGTAAGTGCTGGTGGCCAGTGGACGTGTGCTGTGGAGTCAATTTATTTGCCATGATTGCTCTTACAGTGTCTAGGAGAAAAATTCCAAAATGAATTTAAATTGTTACAGTTAAAAGGATATGACATTATATTGGGAGCTGACTGGCTTAAGAAGTACAATCCAGTGGAACTGGGCTATATTAAAATGCTAATGAGAATTACAAACTCCAAAGGAGAGCATGCGGCTTTTACTCTTTTTTTTTCTGCAAACACGCAAAAGACTCGCGTGTCGATATATTATAACGGGAAGGATTTACAAAGGTGTTACAGACCCAAAGCGGGGTTTGGGACAACGGCAATGCACTAGTGGTAACGACTAGGTGCCTCCTATCCTACTCAGAGCAACTCCAACACGCCGACCCATTTCGTCTGCGCACGTCCGTTTGGGTCGCGGCGGACAAAAAAGTCAGCCCAACATGCCGACCCAAACGTACTCGTGTCCGCTTTTCGTCCGCCTGCCAACCCATTCCCGGCCTAATTTTGAGCCTCATTTGCGTCGGTGCTGACACGAGATGGACGCGCGCGCCGCGCGACAATTACTCCCCATGGCCCGGCAGTCGGTGGTAAAGCATCCACCATTCCCTTCAATTTCCCAAAAACTCTCCCGCCCGCGCGCTCCCGGTCGCTCGCCATGGAGGACGCCCTCGATGCCGCCGCCGGCCTCGCCTCGTTCGGCCTCACCTCTGCCCCCTTCGGCAAAGGCAAGCCCCGCGCCCCTCGCAAGACCCCCGCTCCGCCCAAGAAGCTGACGCCGGAGGAGCGGGCCGTGTAGTCGGTCAAGAGGAAGGGACGGAGGCACGCGGCGGACGCAAGGGACGAAGCGGTGGCCGCCGCCGCCCTCGCCACCGCCGCGCAACAGGAGGACACCAACGCCCGCGTCACGGCGGCAACGAGGAAGGCCCTCTTCTACCTAGGGTTAAACCCTGGCCAGTACGGGCTCGTCATCGTCGCCGTGGCCGCGGCCAGCACCTGCTCGTCCGTGTTTCCTCGGATATTGCTGCCGGAGTCGCCGCACACGTTGGGCACAATGCCGACCCAAATCAAAGAGGGCGGATGTCGAGCGGGCGACCGACCCAAACGAACAAAAAGCGGACAAAAACATCATCCATTTGGATCAGCGTGTTGGAGTTGCCCTTAGTCCTTTATCTGCGGAAGGATTGCAACCCCACAGCGCCAGCTCTACTCTATAAGTTGGCTTCAGCCACAATGCCAGTGCACACGTGCGCGGCCGTGCTCGGCGAGTTGTCAAATGTCCGAGCGTTGCGCTCGATCCATACGACTTTTACTCATGAAACATTGCCATCCAGTGCAAAAATTCCCACAACTTCCAATATTTCCAAATTAATGTAACAAGCTGATTGTGGTGCTTATGTTATGCTGTATGCTCTCTGTTAATCAATGTTCCTTAATTTGAAGATGCAACAGTGCCAATTCATCAGTCCCTGGTACGGAAGCTTCTTTGCAATTCCCTAGTAGAAATATATGCAGCTGTCTAAACAGTAATGATCAACTTTGAAATTCAGCTGTAAAGTTATGTGTTGATTTTTTAGACTATGAGAATCAAATTGGGGTTCAGTTTTCAGGCATTTCAGTTTACAGCGTGAGACACTAATTAACGCTTGGCTAGATAAGATAAAGTACTCCAATTTGATAGCCTAATTTCTCCCCGCTCCGTCTTTGATCTCCCGATCACAAATTGTATTATTATTTTTCACCTTGTCATCTGCAGTGAGCTTTCCCCAGGATTTGGATGTCTCGCAGGTACAAATGGCCAGCTCTTGGACTAAAAAAACTAGGCCGTCGGCATGAGATGTATACTGAGCTCAAACATTGCTCTCTGTCCAATTTGCGCTACTGCAGCTAACCGCGGTCAGAGGGGGACTGTGAACAGAGAAAGTAAAAGGGTGCAAAAGCACAGCATGATGCCTCCTGTCACGCGAGGCAAGGAGGACAATGATCAGTCCTGTTAGCTTCTCAAGGTAAGATCTCATTACCACCGTCAGTCAGTCTATGGACTCATCATTCGCAATCCACTCGACTAGAGCACGGCATAATCCCTTTCGAACGCCCGAAAGGTTACTAGTAGCATATATGTTCGCTGTCAGTCCTTTGAACTGCCCCACGAGAACATGTTTTTAACGGATTTTTCTATTTCTTAGTCGTGTTAGAGCATATACAACCAGACTTGGCAAATCCGACCCCTCAAACGCCCGCGGACGCGCCCGGACGCGTCTGCGGACAATGACCGGTTACGCCTCAAAAAATGCATTCCACATCCGGATGCCTCAAATTAAAAATCTCAAATCCATATTATTACATGTAATGTGAAACCTAATCTAAGTAGAGCTCGTCCGGTTTCGCTCCTCGCTCACCCGGCTCCGCCCTGGTCATGTCCGGCGGCCGGCTGCGCTTCTTAGAGTGTTGGTCCGGTCGCCGGCAAGGTAGAGTATGGCATGGGACACGACCCGACTCACGGGACTCAAGGCGCCGCCGTCTTCCATGCCCTACTCTTCCTCGTAGGAGCCCGAAACATGTTGGATGTCGGTGGACGTCAGATCGATGACGGATCCGTCCGAGGATGAGCCGCCGACGTTCACCACGATGCGGTTGCGTCGCCCGGACTAATGCCCCATATGGGGCGCCGGAGAATGCGAATCCAACTTGACGACGTCTGCCGCCGGGCTGCAGCTGCCGCCTGCGCCCGGTGCCTTGCACGGTGGGTACGTCGTGCCATGGCCTCATGTGAAGGTGGTGCGTTCCGAATATCGGCATGCCAACGAAGGGGTTGCGTGTCCACGAGCGCCTTGGGACGCTAGACGGACCGCACGGCCTTAGGCGAGGCAGCTACGGCTGGCCTAGCGCCGGATCTATGCGCCACTTGGGCGGACGCAATAGATTTCCGACGGACGGAGTCCGAGCGCAACCGTGCACGGGCCTCCTCCGGGGCGCGGCGGAGCACAAGCCGGACGGCCATCTCCTCCTTGGGGCCGCGTGGGATGAGCTCGGGGTTGACAGATCTGGAGGTGAAGGACTCGGATCCGCTGCTCGCCATGCCGGAGAAGGCCAGAAGGAGCCAGAGACGAGCTTGGGCGGCAGAGAGGAGTGGAGGGGAGAGGAGTGAAGTGGCTAGGGTTTGGTCCGGTGAGCGGAGAAGGAGGAATTTATGTGAGGTTGGGTGGGCTGTTAGAATTGTATAGAGTTAGGACTTAGGAGTTCTATTTAACTTGTAATCCCTCTCTATCTCTTCTTTTCTCGTATCTCCTCTGTCAAACTCTCTGTAATGATCGATCCCTTCACGGTCGATCTCCTACTTCTTGTATGCCAAGGCATATGCCCAATATATATCAATGTGGCCCGAGACAAAGGGTTCAACGCTTTCAACCTATTTTACATGGTAGTCAGAGCCTCTTCCTCATAGATCAAATATCGCATCTAGCTACTTCCCAAAGATCGTATCTAGGTACCTCCCTCGACCGAGATCATGTCCACCGCCGCCGCCGCATCGTTGTCCAGCACTACGGGCGCGCTCACCACCTCCTCGTCTTCCGCCTTCGCATCATCCTCCTCCAGCACCTCTGCTGGATCTCTTGGATCGCCGCCACATGAGAAGCTCACGAGGGGAAACTTCCTCTTATGTAAGGCCAATGTGCTGCCTCAGATCAAAGGCGCTTAGATGGAACACCACCTCGACGGGAAGAGCTCGGCACCGCCGGCCACCCTCACCATCACCAAGGACGACAAGGAAGAACATATCGTCAACTATGCCCGATCCCTCTGGTACGCACAGCAGCAACAACTTCAAGGGTATTTAATGGGATTCCTCTCCGGTGATATCCTTGCACAGGTCGTGACGCTGCAGACGCTGGCCGAAGTTTGGACTGCCATCCACGCCATGTTCGCTGCCCAAAGCCAAGCCCAAGCCATCAACACTAGGATCGAACTCACGAACCTGCGGAAAGGTAACCTCACCATGGCCGAATATCTTGGAAAAATTAAGAGTCTTACAGATGAAGTTGCATGCACTGGAGTTGCTCTCTCCGATCCGGAGATCACCTCGAAGATCCTTGCTGGCCTCGACCTCGAGTACAACCCCTTCATATCGACGCTTGCTGTTAGGGTCGAGCCCATCTCGGTTCAGGAGTTGTATGGCCAGCTCTTAAGCTTTGATGCTCGACTCAGTCTTCTTCACGGCTCCAGCATCCGGCAATATTTGGCCAACTCCGCCTCTGGTGGTCGCGGTCGTGGGCGCGGTCACCAAGGGCAGAACCGCAGCAACAACACCAGTCGTGGGTGCAGTGGCAACCAGGGCGAGGGCGCTCATTCTGGCTATGGGAACCATCCAGGAGGTGGCGGCTTCAACAACAACATTAGCCGCCGCGCCTCCTCCTCTCGTGGTCGGCCTCGATGCCAGCTTTGCAAAAAGCCAGGCCATGAGGTTATTGACTACTGCTGGCACCGCTATGATGAAGATTACGTCCCCGACGCCCGTCATGTTGTTGCTGCCTGATACGTCTCCAACGTATCTATAATTTTTGATTGTTCCATGCTATTATATTATCTATTTTGGATGTTTAATAGGCATTTATATCTATTTTATATTATTTTAGGGACTAACCTATTAACCGAGGGCCCAGTGCCAGTTTCTGTTTTTTTGCCTATTTTAGAGTTTCGCAGAAAAGGAATACCAAACAGAGTCCAAACGGGATGAAACCTTCGCGATGATCTTTCTTGGACCGAAAGCAAACCAGGAGACTTGGAGATGAAGTCAGAGATGCAACGAGGCGGCCACGAGGCAGGAGGGCGCGCCCCCTACCTCGTGGGCCCCTCGTAGCTCCCCTTACCTAGTTCCTTCGCCTATATATACTCTTATACCCTGAAAACATCCAGGAGAGCCACGAAACCACTTTTCCACCGCCGCAACCTTCTGTACCCGTGAGATCCCATCTAGGGACCTTTTTCGGTGCCCTACCGGAGGGGGATTTGATCATGGAGGGCTTCTACATCAACACCATTACCTCTCCGATGAAGCGTGAGTAGTTTACCACAGACCTTCGGGTCCATAGTTATTAGCTAGATGGCTTCTTCTCTCTCTTTGATTATCAATACCATGTTCTCCTCGATGTTCTTGGAGATCTATTCGATGTAATATTCTTTTGCGGTGTGTTTGCCGAGATCCGATGAATTATGGATTTATGATCAAATTATCTATGAATATTATTTGGTTCTTCTCTGAATTCTTATATGCATGATTTGATATCTTTGCAAGTCTCTTCGAATTATCGGTTTAGTTTGGCCTACTAGATTGATCTTTCTTGCAATGGGAGAAGTGCTTAGCTTTGGGTTCAATCTTGCAGTGTCCTTTTCTAGTGACAGTAGGGGCAGCAAGGCACGTATTGTATTGTTGCCATCGAGGATAAAAAGATGAGGTTTTCATCATATTGCTTGAGTTAATTCCTCTACATCATGTCATCTTAATTAATGCGTTACTCCGTTCTTTATGAACTTAATACTCTAGATGCATGCTGGATAGCGGTTGATGTGTGAAGTAATAGTAGTAGATGCAGAATCGTTTCGGTCTACTTGACACGGATGTGATGCCTATGTTAATGACCATTGCCTTAGATATCATCATAACTATGCGCTCTTCTATCAATTGATCTGCAGTAATTTGTTCACCCACCGTAATATATCTTGAGAGAAGCCACTAGTGAAACCTATGGCCCCCGGGCCTCTTTTCCATTATATTGAATCTCTTTTACATCTATCTAGTTTCTGACCTACTATTTTGCAATCTTTTACTTTCCAATCTATAAACCAAAAATATTTACTTTACCGTTTATATATCTCTATCAAATCTCACTTTTGCAAGTGACCGTGAAGGGATTGACAACCTCTTTATCATGTTGGGTGCAAGTTGTTGATTGTTTATGCAGGTATTCGGTGACTTGTGCGTTGTCTCCTACTGGATTGATACCTTGGTTCTCAAAACTGAGGGGAATACTTACACTACTTTGTTGCATTACCCTTTCCTCTTCAAGGGAAAACCAAAGCAAGCTCAAGAGGTAGCATTGCCATACGTAAACAAGGTGGATATGGAGTTTGGTACGTTGATTCAGGAGCAACAGACCATGTAACAAGTGAACTAGAGCAACTTGCCTTCGTGAGAAGTACCTCGGCAATGACCAAATTCACACCGCAAGCCGTGGAGGTATGGATATTCATCACATTGGTCAGGCTTTTATTAATTCTCCTACTCTTAAACATGATCTAGTCCTAAAAGATGTCGTTCATGTTCCATAAGCCGACAAAAATCTTGCATCTATGTCTCGCTTAGCCACCGACAATAATGTCTTCCTTGAAACTCACACTCGTTACTTTTTTTATAAAGGATCAAGCAATGAGGGAGCTTCTTCATCACGGTAGATGCATTGGAGGGCTCTACCCCATCTCATCCAGAGTACTTAGTCGCAAACATCGTCAAGTTCACTCCATCATCAAGCCCTCTTTGGCAAGGTGGCATCAAAGATTAGGACATCCTTCATTGATAATAGTCAAAGAAGTAATTAATAAAGACAATCTTCCATTGTCACATAGTCAAAATAGTAAGTCTATTTTTGAAGCTTGTCAATGTGCTAAGAGTGACCAACTCCCTTATTCTAAGTCAAATAGTGTGTCTCATGCTCCTTTAGAGCTTATTTTCAGTGATGTATTGGCAACTCTACTCCTTTGGAACGATTATATCACCAAAAACCTAACTACAACTCTCTCAAAAAAAATTGGTTGTGCTTGCTCCCAACATACGTCCTTACAATCGTCATAAACTTGAGTTCCGTTCCACTCAATGTGTATTCCTTGGCTATAGTAATCTTCAGAAAGGATATAAGTGTTTAGAGATTTCAATCGGATGTATTTATATCTCTCGAGATGTTATTTTTGATGAAACTCTCTTTCCGTTTGCCAAACTTCACCCCACTGCAGGCGCTCTTCTTCGTGTTGAAATAGCACTCCTTTCTGATCACGGGGGCGAATTAAATAAAACTGATCATGTGATTAATTCCATAGAAACTTGTGAGTTTGGTGATGGATGTGCAGATTCAGGTCGTCATTTTATGTGTGAAGATATTGCCAAAAATGGCGCGGAATCCGTTGTTGATTCGCCTGACAGCAGCGCTGGATCCGATGCAAATCTTGGTGCCAGACCTGCCGTACCAATCGGCGCAGGATCCCAGGAGGATCGCGCCTCCTCGCGTGGAGCCAGCCGCGACAGGGTGGCCGACATCCCCAATCAGGCGGAGCCTGAAGGAAATATGCTCTAGAGGCAATAATAAAGTTGTCATTTTATATTTCCTTATTCATGATAAATGTTTATAATTCATGCTAGAATTGTATTAACCAAAAACTTAATACATGTGTGAATACATAGACAAAACATCATGTCCCTAGTATGCCTCTACTAGACTAGCTCATTGATCAAAGATGGTTAAGTTTCCTAGCCATGGACATGAGTTGTCATTTGAATAACGGGATCACATCATTAGTGGAATGATGTGATGGACAAGACCCATCCGTTAGCTTAGCATAATGATCGTTCAGTTTTATTGCTACTACTTTCTTCGTGTCAAATATATATTCCTCCGACTATGAGATTATGCAACTCCCGGACACCGAAGAATGCCTTGTGTGCTATCAAACGTCACAACGTCACTGGGTGATTATAAAGATGTTTTACAGGTATCTCCGAAGGTGTTTGTTGGGTTGGCATATATCAAGATTAGGATTTGTCACTCCGAGTATCAGAGAGGTATCTCTGGGCCCTCTCGGTAATGCACATCATATGAAGCCTTGAAAGCACTGTGACTAATGAGTTAGTTGCGGGATGATGCACTACGGAATGAGTAAAGAGACTTGCCGGCAACGAAATTTAACTAGGTATGAAGATACCGACAATCGAATCTCGGGCAAGTAACATACCGATGACAAAGGGAATAACATATGTTGACATTGCGGTTCGACCGATAAAGATCTTCATAAAATATGTGAGAACCAATATGAGCATCCAGGTTCCGCTATTGGTTATTGATCGGAGAAGTGTCTCGGTCATGTCTACATAGTTCTCGAACCCACAAGGTCCGCACGCTTAACGTTCGCTGACGATATGTATTATATGAGTTATGTGTTTTGGTGATCGAAGGTTGTTTGGAGTCCCGGATGAGATCACGGACATGACGAATAGTCTCGAAATGGTCGAGAGGTAAATATTGATATATTGGAAGGTTATGTACGGACACCGGAATGGTTCCGAAGAGGTTCGGAGAATTTTCGAAGAGGTGGAGAGGAGGCAGGCCACAAGAGGTGGCGCGTGCCCTCCCCCTTCCCCCTCCCCCCCCCCCCCGGGCAGTCCGAATTGGACAAGGGGTGGGAGCGCGGCCCCCCTTTCCTTCTTCCTCTCCCCCTCTCTCCCCTGTCCCCCTCTCCGTTGGAAGGAGGGGGGCTACTAGGACTGAGAATCCTAGTGGGACACCCCCCACTTGGCGTGCCCCTAGGGGCCGGCGGCCTCCCCCTCCTCCTTTATATAATGGGGCAGAGGGGCATCCTAAGGCACAACAGTTGTCTCTTAGCCGTGTGCAGTGCCCACCTCCACCGTTTACTCCTCTGGTCATATTGTCGTAATGCTTAGGCGAAGCCCTGCGCGGATCACTTCACCAACACCGTCATCACGCCGTCGTGCTGACGGAACTCATCGACTCCTTCATGCCTCTAGTAGATCAATAGTTTGAGGGACGTCATCGAGCTGAACGTGTGCTGAACTCGGAGGTGACGTACGTTTGGTACTTGATCGGTTGATTCGAGAAGATGTCTGACTACATCAACGGTGTTAAGTTAACGCTTCCGCTTTCGGTCTACGAGGGTACATGGACACACTCTCCCCCTCTTGTTGCTATGCATCTCCTAGATAGATCTTGCGTGAGCGTAGGAATTTTTTGAAATTGCATGCTACGTTTCCCAACAGAGCCCACTGGCTCAGGTGGGGGTGCCAGCCAGGTGCGTGCGGAGGCAAATCGCCTGGCGACATGGCTTCACATGCCGAGATAGCGGCCGACAATGGGACAGCGGCTGGGCCCAGTGTAGTTGGCGCATTGCACGACTTTGCCCTCACAAATCAGGAGTGCGACACGCGGCGCGGTCTGGCTGGTGCGCCGATCGCGAGGGAGATCGTTGTCTCGCCTGCTGTGATTTCTTCCTCGGATCAGGGTTCGACTGATCAGGCTGGATCTTCTGTGGCGGATCATCCTACTAAAGAACATGCTACAACAGCGTTTGCACAAGTTCATGTGCTTCCTCACCGGCATACGAGATCTCAGACAGGTATTGTCAAGGACAAGAAATATTATGATGGTATGATAAGGTATGATAAAATTAAGCGTGCCTTTCTTAATACTGTTGGTGAACCAACTCATTTGCGTGATGAGCTTGCTCATAAAGATTGGAAGGAAGCAACGGATAGTGAATATGATGCACTTATGAAATATAAAACTTGGCATTTAGTACCACCGAAGCATGGTAACAACATTATTTATTGCAAGTGGGTGTACAAGATAAAGAAAAATCTGACGGGAGTATAGACAGATACAAAGCTAGATTAGTTGCTAAAGGTTTTAAACAACGGTTTGACATTGATTATGAAGATACTTTCAGTCTTGTTGTTAAATCAGCTACTATTAGACTTGTGTTGTCTATTGCTATTTCCAACCATTGGAGCCTCAGACAACTAGATGTTCAGAATGCGTTTCTTCATGGTGTTCTTGAGGAAGAAGTGTTCATGCGACAGCCTCCTGGATATGAGGATCAAAGCACACCGCATTATGTCTGTAAGTTGGATAAAGCTTTGTATGGTTTAAAACAGACCCCAAGAGCTTGGTATTCTAGATTGAGCATGCAGTTACAACAACTTGGGTTCACACCCTCCAAGGCAGATACCTCATTATTCTTTTACAATAAAGGCAATGTCACTATATTTGTGTTTGTTTATGTTGATAATATAATTGTTGCTAGCTCAAGTTTAGATGCTACCACGTGTTTGCTTAAGGATCTAAAGTTAGAGTTTGCTCTCAAGGACTTGGGCGATCTTCACTATTTTCTTGGTATAGATGTTAAAGGGATAAAAGACGGTATACTTCTCACACAGGAAAAATACACCACTCACATACTCAGGAGAGTTGGGTTGGAAAATTGCAAACCTGTGAGTACACCAATTTCCACCTCTGAAAAGCTTACAGTAGAAAGTGGAGAGGCACTTGGACCAGAGGATACAACAAATTACAGGAGTGTTGTGGGTGCTTTACAATATTTGACGCTTACACGTCCTGAAATTTCTTATTCTGTGAACAAGGTATGTCAATATCTACATGCCCCTGGCACTACTCATTGGACTGCAGTTAAGAGAATTTTGAGGTATCTCAAGTTTTCAGAAGGACTTGGACTTTAGATTACCAAGTTCTCTTCTATGCTTGTTACTGCATATTCTGATGCAGACTGGGCAGGATGTGCTGATGATAGAAAATCTACAGGTGGCTTTGCTATTTTTCTGGAAACTAATCTTGTGTCATGGAGTGCAAGAAAGTAGGCTACTGTTTCAAGATCAAGCACTGAATCTGAATATAAAGCTTTGCGAATACTACAGCTGAAGTATTGTGGATACAGACATTACTCTATGAGCTTGGAACTAAGGCTCCACAAGCTGCGAGACTATGGTGTGATAATATTGGTGCAACATATCTCTCAGCCAACCCTATTTTCCGTGCATGTACAAAGCACATTGAAGTTGATTTCCATTTTGTCAGAGAAAGGGTAGCTCAAAATCTACTTGAGATTCGGTTCATCCCTACAGAAGATCAGCTCGCCGATGGATTTACAAAACCTCTTACTACGAGGAGGTTGGATGAGTTTAAGTACAATCTCAATCTTGGCAAAACTTCATAAGGTTTAGACTGAGGGGGAGTGTTAGAATTGTATAGAGTTAGGAGTTCGGTTTAACTTGTAATCCCTCTCTATCTCTTCTTCTCTCGTATCTCCTCTATCAAACTCTCTGTAATGATCGATCCCTTCACGGTCAATCTCCTACTTCGTGTACGCCAAGGCATATGCCCAATATATATCAATGCGGCCCGAGACAAAGAGTTGGCTGGAGCATGAATTCAATTGGGCCAGCGTGGGTTGAGTCCGACGTGGCGGGCATGCCCGGGCGTGTTCGGGCGCCCCATAACGGCCTCATATTTGGGCTAGATATGGGGGTGCCGGTCAGTCAGGGCGTTTGAGGGCCGTTTGAGAGGCCCGCCTGGATTAAAAAAATCGTGACCGAACTGTGACCGAGTGACCCGTCCAGACGTATGAGACGAATTTAAGGCACCCGACTCTAGATGCTCTTACAACATACTTCCTCCGCCCATTTTCGTGACAAGTAATCGGAACGGGGACTACAATACATAATATACTAATTATTATTTTTTTCTTTTGCCTCCCACCATGCCGGAGCCACGTGAGAAGTTGTTATTGCACGTCGTATGAGGTGTTCTGCAAAAGAAAATGCGTGCATGGTTGCACGTTTCTACCCTTGAAACTGCATACAATATAGAAGCAGACGTCTTCTGTCAGGGCAAACACCAATTTTTCTTGTGTTGTCGGAGCAACTTCAACGGGGTGACCCATTTCGTCCGCTGGCGTTTGTTTGAGTTGGCGCGGAAACAAAAATCGGCCCAACGTGTTGACCCAAACGGACAAGCGTCCAATTTTCGTCCACGGGTGACCCATTCCCGATCCATTTTTGAGCCGGATTTGCGTTGACGCGGACACAAGACGGGTGCGCGCGCTCGCCTTCTCCTCCCCCCGGACCCGCTGGTCGGTGGCACATTGGCCTCCCCACATCCAATAGCAACCACGCCCGCCTTCTTCGTCGTCGTCGCCGCCGCCGCCCATTTTTCCGGTGACTCTGCCAGCTGCCGGTGCCGCCACCTCCGACCTCACCCGCCACCACCGTCTTGCCGCCGGGGAACCGACTGCTTCCCACCCCTGCTCCCATCCCGACACAGCCGCGACCGCGACCTAGAAGCTGCCTCGCCGTCCCTGGCCAGATCCTCACCGACACAAAAATGGACTCTGCCGACGAGTTCTTTTTTCACAATTTCCTTTGTGACTCCGACGATTCGTCCTTCGATGACGAGAGGAGATACTGATTGTTGTGTTGGTCCATCACCACCTCAATAGCCAGTGCCTGACGTTCCGTGGCTCCATTCCGGGCCCACCTTTCGGCGTTGAATCGCAACCGGGAGAGCGGACATTTACTTTTTTGGAAGGACTACTTTGATACAACAAATCCATTGTTCAAACATCAGAAATTCCGCCGCCATTTTCGTATGAGTAGGCATCTTTTCAACCGTATTAGAGAGGGGGTGGTCGGCTACGATGACTACTTCGAGTGCAAAGAGGATGCCGTTGGAAAGATTGGTTTCTACTCTTATCAGAAATACATTGATGCCATCCGAATGCTTGCATACGGAGTGCCCGGTGATCTCATTGATGAGTACATCCGTATGAGCGAGTCTACATGCCTAGAGTCCATGTATAAGTTTTGCAAGGCTGTTATTGTTGTGTTTGGCCCTCAGTACTTGAGATAGTCGACGGCTGAAGATACAACCCGTTTGTTGGCGATGAATGCCAGTAGGGGCTTCCCAGGGATGCTTGGCAGCATAGACTGTGTGCATTGGGAGTGGAAGAACTACCCTTCTGCTTGGCAAGGGCAGTATAAGGGCCATGCCAGGGCTTGCACTGTCATACTTGAGGCCGTGGCATCTCAAGATCTCTGGATCTGGCACTCTTTATTTGGCATGGCCGGATCACACAATGATATCAATGTGCTTCACGCTCGCCGGTGTTTGCTAGGCTTGCCGAAGGCAACATCCCATCGGTGAACTTTACTGTCAGCGACCACAACTACGACAAAGGATACTACCTGGGCGACGGTATCTGTCATCAGTGGACCACTATTGTCAAAACAATCCCCAACCCTCTCGGAGAGAAGAGAAAAAGATTTGCCCAAGAGCAAGAGAGTGCTAGGAAGGATGTCGAGCGTGCCTTTGCTGTTTTGCAATCTCGATGGGGCATCGTTCGGTATCCTGCTAATACCTGGAGCACGTAGAAACTATCGGAGATGATGCCTACTTGTGTGATCATGCACAATATGATCGTAGAAGATGAGCACCCGGAACGTCTGTACGATCAAGGGTTTCGGTTTCAGGGTGAGAATGTTGTGCGTGAGCATGGAGGAGCGGCAACATTTGAATAGTTCACGCAATTCCATCATGACATGCGTGATTGGGAAACTCACGTGCAACTGCAAAATTATTTGGTTGAGCATATGTGGGCTCATGTTGGCAACCGATAGATGTCTCTTCTTTATTCGGCTTGCAAAACTATCTGAGACATATTTACTTGTATTTGGCTTGTAAGACTACACTATTTTATTCGGTTAAAACTATGTTATTTGACTATATGCTTGAATGCAAAGACAATGCAAAAATGAGCTATTTGTTGGGTCGACGTGTTGGATGCACTGCCAACCGAAATCTAAATCAGGGCGGACGCCGGGCGGCCGGCCGACCCAAACGGACAAAAAGCAGATAAAATGGGTCGCCGTTGGAGTTGCTCTCGTTAACCAGGGAAATGGAATTGTGACATTGTGTACATGGTATTCGGGACTATGGAATTGTTGGAGCGTGCCGTGTTTTAAACTGTTCATACGCAATTTACGGCTTTTGAGTTACTCCTACCTTTGAGCTTTTGACTTTGGGTGCACTGCGACGAGACAAAGGAAGGCCCAGGGACGTGCCCGGCCTGTATGCTGCTGCTGTGCTAGGGCGGGCATAGGGGCCAACGGGCAGACAAGAACAGAGCGAAAGCGAAAAGTGGAAGCATCCTGACTGACACTGCCTCACGGCTCATGACCACTCCACATCACTACCCCTCCCTCCCTCCCACTTCAAACGGACACCACAGTCCCTCCGTCCGGTTCAAAAATCAAAAGCCGCACCGGAGAAAGCACGGCGCTTCTCGGGATCATGGCTTTGACCTTTGTTTCGCTGTGTGAGTGATGACTCCCCCCCCCCCCCCCCCCCCCCCCCCAATTCCAATCTCCTAGCTGAAGTAAAGAATCGTCGCCACAAGCCAAGGCCGGGGACAATGGCTCTGCGGTTCTTGGCGGTCCTAGGGTTTCTCTCCGCGGCGGCGGCGGCTGCGGTGCCGCGGCCTGAGCCGGAGCTGAAGCCGAGCGACACGGACGCGCTGGGCATGTTCCGGCACGGCGCCGACGCGCACGGCATCCTGGCCGGCAACTGGAGCACGCCCGACGCCTGCGCCGGCCGCTGGACCGGCGTGGGGTGCTCCTCCGACGGCCGCCGGGTCACCTCGCTCTCCCTCGGCTCGCTCGACCTGCGGGGCTCTCTCGACCCGCTCTCCCACCTCACCGAGCTCCGCGTGCTCGACCTCCGCGGGAACCGCCTCAACGGCACCCTCGACGGACTCCTCCTCGGCGTCCCCAACCTCAAGCTCCTCTACCTCTCCCGCAACGACTTCTCCGGCGCCGTCCCGGACGCCCTCGCGCGGCTCCCTCGCCTCGTCCGCCTTGACCTCGCCGACAACAGCCTGCGCGGGCCCATCCCTGCCGCCGCGCTCGCCAACCTTACCGACCTCCTCACGCTCAGGCTCCAGGACAACCTCCTCACCGGTCTGCTCCCGGACCTCGCCACCGCCCTGCCCCGCCTCGCGGACTTCAACGCCTCCAACAACCAGCTCTCCGGCAGGGTGCCCGACGCGTTGCGGGCCAAATTTGGTCTCGCCTCGTTCGCCGGGAATGCCGGCCTTTGCGGGACGGTGCCGCCACTGCCGTCCTGTTCTTTCATGCCGCGCGAGCCCGCCCCGACGTCGCCTTCCGCCCCTGCCTCGTCGACGCAGTCCGTCGTGCCGTCCAACCCAGCCGCCTCCTCCTCCTCGTCGTCCGTTGCTTCGTCCTCACCGGCATTGGCCACACCAGAGGGAGTCGCTGGCAAGGGGGGCTTGAGCACAGGCGCGATTGCCGGGATTGCCGTCGGCAATGGCCTCTTCTTGTTCGCGCTGCTGTCGCTGCTGGTTGCGTATTGCTGCTGTAGCACCGGCGGCGGCAGCGAGACAGCCAAGAAGAGGAAAAGAGGCGGCCGCGTCGGCCTGGAGGACGGAGACGGCGGGATGTTCGGCCACGGCAAGGGCATGCAGCCAGCTCGCCCGGGCAGCGCTGGCAGGTGCAGCGACGGCGGCGACAGCGACGGGGCACGCAGCAAGTTGGTATTCTTCGGGGTCGACGGCGAAGGCGGCGGCAACGACGAAGCTGACGACGACGGGGGAAGCGACAGCAGCGCCGGACGGAGGGCAAGTGGTGGCTGGACAGCGCAACAGCAGGGGAGGAGGAGCAAGTTCGAGCTCGAGGAGCTGCTTCGCGCGTCGGCGGAGATGGTCGGTCGTGGTAGCCTCGGGACAGTGTACCGCGCGGCGCTGAGCGACGGCCGCATGGTGGCCGTGAAGCGGCTCCGCGACGCCAACCCCTGCGCCCGGGACGAGTTCCACCGGTACATGGACCTCATCGGCCGCCTCCGCCACCCGAATCTCGTCCCCCTCAGGGCCTTCTACTACGCCAAGCAGGAGAAGCTCCTCATCTACGACTACCTCCCTAACGGCAACCTCCATGATCGCCTCCATGGTATCCTTGTTGAATAGCTAACATATTCTCGCTCCATTCGAACTGTGTCTGACACGATGTTCTTGCCATTGTCTGGTGAATGTGTGCAGGGCACCAGATGACAGGGGAGACGCCGTTGGACTGGACGACGAGGGTGACGCTGCTGCTCAGCGCGGCGCGCGGGCTGGCCTGCATCCACCGGGAGTACCGCGACTCCACCATACCCCACGGCAACATCAAGTCCACCAATGTCCTGCTCGACAAGAACGGCGCCGCCTGCGTCACGGATTTCGGCCTAGCGCTGCTGCTCAGCCCGGCGCACGCCATTGCCCGCCTCGGCGGGTACATCGCGCCGGAGCAGTCGGGCGACCACAAGCGCCTCTCGCAGGAGGCAGACGTGTACAGCTTCGGCGTGCTCGTCCTAGAGGCGCTGACGGGCAAGGTGCCGGCCCAGCACCTGCAGCCGCTGCCGGACGCAGCCGGCAACAGCGCACAGAGGAAAGACAAGCAGGCGGCTGTGAGCCTCCCGGAGTGGGTGCGGTCGGTGGTGCGGGAGGAGTGGACGGCGGAGGTGTTCGATGCGGAGCTGCTCCGGTACAAGAACATCGAGGAGGAGATGGTGGCGCTGCTGCATATCGCGCTGGCGTGCGTGGCGCAGCTGCCGGAGCAGAGGCCCTCCATGGCCGACGTGGTGAGGATGATCGAGAGCGTCCCCGTGGACCAGTCGCCGCTCCCTGAGGAGGATGTATCGATGTCGCCCTCCATTGGCATCACCACTGACGATGGTCTCAGCTACTAGTTTTAGTTCAGCATCAGCTTTCCTCGTCCATAGCTAGTAGTAGCATTGAACTGAGGTTGCTTCAGTTAAGTACCTGTGCTTGGTGATGTTCTGGGTTGAAATGCATTCTTCCTGTTTCCGCTCATGGAAATATTGAAATATTTATCGTCCTAATGCGTTGACACCCATGGTATTTCTGCATCTTAATATGTTTGGGTCAATTCAAGATGACAGTTCTTCGAGCGTCATATTTTCAAAGTTGTTTTGGGACTATCGTTACAATTAACGACATCCCAAGATCTGGAAAACATGATCGCAAGCAACATTTGAGCAGTCTTAAAGGCAATACTAGGAATCAGATTTTACCGTCTATCATTCCACAGATGCATATGAGTTTTACACCGAATCGCATATTCCAGGATCATAACAGTTATAACATAGAATATAAACTCTTAATTGTAAACATAGAAATAAATAATACAATATTATTAACTCTAGGGCATATTTCCAACTTCTCGGCCAACTGTATGGCCATGGGGTGCTCCAATAGCGAGCTGCTCCTCGGCTTCCACGAGTGGCACTTGGTCTGGACAGTCGGCGTGAAGGAGTGACGATGCCGACCCGAGGAGGATCTTCGAGCTCTAACCACTCTTCCTACCAATTTTTGTTGGTCTCGACAACTAATGTTGGCGCCATCGCATTCGCACGTCTCATCGACATTGGTTTGCAACTTGACACAAAAGTGTTTGCGCCACAGGCCGATGTGCGGCTAGCAGGAAAAAAAAAGCCTCACATAGCGTGACGAAGCACGCTATGTGGAGTATGAAATTGGGGGGAAAGTGGTGAAAATGGAGGCAATAGAAGCAGAGGAGACCTCGGAAAAATGATGGATAGGGAACTCTAACCCACACATGAGAAAGCCCATTTGTTCTCGGTGGGGTGGGGCATGGTCTCGTGGATGACGGTTTTGCTGACGGAGGTGGCGAGCGAAGACGGTCTCCGGCGACGGCAGATACACGGTTTGGACAACCGGTCCAGCTGCCCGTGCGTAATCGTCGATGCCTTCCAGTTGCCCTTGGTGGAGGACGCCACCTTTGGCGCTAGAGCGGCGCCCTTGCCCTTGTCGACGGGTTGGTAAGCCTTCCTCAGACGACATTCTCTGGCCATTGCTTTTTGAAGTGGTGGAAAGCTACGATGCATGAGGGAAACGGTGTCGCGACAAAGAATTGTGAAGTGTTGGAGCTCTAGAGGGTTTGGAGCGCGAGGAAGAAGATGCCTGCGTGGGAAATGAGAGCGAAAGCTCTCCCTTGTATTGCCTCCTCCCTTTTCTAGGGAGGGACAAAACAGAGTGGCGACAGCTTAGTGTTGCCACGCGGCAACAAATCTCTTCGCATCCCCGCATTAAATGTTAGTGACTCACAGAGATCGAGGGGTTATTGTTAGTTCTTGCACATGGATCAAGGTGCACGCCCCTCTCGATGGGACATAGCCTTAGTGGGCCCTAACTCACACCCGCACGTCACATTGATCGTCAGGTCAAGGCGCACACGTGGCCTGGTGGGCCCATGGATAAGACCGAGTTCATTTGTCAGAACTGGGCAAGAGGACTTTCGAGACACTATGCGAGAACTTGTCCTGCCCAACAACATGCTGCGTGAGAAAACTTTTTGGCATGCAGTTCGCTTTCCTCCTTCGGCATTTCCAAGATCGAGGTGGTTCACAACACCTCGGAAAGCCGCTCGGCAAATAGAGGTCGGTTGTATGATGGCACTATTCAAAAGACTTTTGTTGAACCTATTTCAAGACCAGCGGCCAAAGACGATGAGCACCTTGGAAGGAATGAGGTGCTGCCGGCTTGCAGACCAGTTCAGGGGCTACTGACAGTGACCCGACTAAGGGGCCTCTCATGGCATTGGTTCCCCACCTGGTAGGCGGGCTGAGGACCCCTTTGTCAGTTTTGTCCTCGGCAACTTTGAGCGGCCCGTGGTGATGTACACAACAATTCCGCAAGGCTTGACGTACAAGACAAGAAGATGGAGCCATGGAGAGTTCTACCTCCTAGATGTAGCCGACCTAGTTGTGTAAACCCCAGGTCTCTCTGTATGCTATATAAGGCAAGGGTAGGGTGAGGGAGTCCTGGATTAAGGGGTC
The DNA here is from genome assembly GCF_018294505.1 of Triticum aestivum. Taxonomy (NCBI): domain Eukaryota; kingdom Viridiplantae; phylum Streptophyta; class Magnoliopsida; order Poales; family Poaceae; genus Triticum; species Triticum aestivum. The sequence goes on from NC_057807.1 coordinate 246,517,556, forward strand.
CTCGGACAGCCGGACTATATACTTTGGCCGGACTGTTGGACTATGAAGATACAAGATTGAAGACTTCATCCCGTGTCCGGGTGGGACTCTCCTTTGCGTGGAAGGCAAGCTTGGCAATTCGGATATGTAGATCTCCTTCTCTGTAACCGACTCTGCGTAACCCTAGCCCCCTCATGTGTCTATATAAACTAGAGGGTTTAGTCCGTAGGACAACAACAATCATAATCATAGGCTAGCTTCCAGGGTTTAGCCTCTACGATCTCGTGGTAGATCAACTATTGTAATACTCATATCATCAAGATCAATCAAGCAGGAAGTAGGGTATTACCTCCATCGAGAGGGCCCGAACCTGGGTAAACATCCTGTCCCTCGCCTCCTGTTACCATTAGCCTTAAACGCACAGTTCGGAACCCCCTACCCGAGATCCGCCGGTTTTGACACCGACATTGGTTCTTTCATTGGGAGTTCCACTGTGTCGTCACGATAAGGCTTGATGGCTCCTTCAATCATCTTCAACGATGCGGTCCAGGGTGAGGTTTTCCTCCCCGGACAGATCTTCGTATTCGGCGACTTCGTACTGCGGGCCAACTCGCTTGGCCATCTAGAGCAGATCGACAGCTACGCCCCTGGCCATCAGGTCAGGTTTGGAAGCTTGAACTACACTGTCGATATCCGCGGAGACTTGATCTTCGATGGATTCGAACCCATGTCAGGTTCGCCGAACAGTCACGACGAGCATTACTTAGATCTGCCATCGGACAGTGTTCGGGAGATCACGCCTGCGGCTGCCCCGGTCGTTAATCCGGAGCAGATCGTGCCTTCCGAGGGCGGGTGGATGGACCCTACCATGGAAGGTGCACACTCATCGGCGCTAGAGCCGAACACAGACTTCACACCCAAAGAAATCTGTGTCATCGGACCCTCGGACTCGTCTCCGGCCACAAGCTCCGAATCGTGTACGTCCGTGCTTATCAAATCTGATTGGGCACCGATCATGGAGTTTACCTCCATGGATATATTTCAACACTCGCCTTTGGGCGACGTGCTAAATTCATTGAGGTCTCTCTTTTTGTCAGGAGACTCCTGGCCGAACTATGTCCGGCTGGAGTGGGAAGCGGACGACGAAGAAATTCGTTCCCCACCCACCACCCACTTAATAGCCACTATCGATGACTTAACCGACCTGCTTGACTTCAACTCCGAAGACATCGACGGTATGGACGCCGATGCAAGAGAAGAACAGGAACCACCGCCCACAGGGCACTGGACGACCACCTCATCATATGATATATATATGGCGGATACCCCCAAAGAAGGCGATGGCGATGAGGCAATGGAGGATAGTCCCCCGGAGAAGCAATCTAAGCACCGGCGTCATGGGCGCCGCTCTAAGCCCCGCCAGAGCAAAAATAGCAATACCGGCACAAGAGATGATAGCAATCCGGATGGTGCCGAAGATGAAAGCAATCCCGCCCAGCCAGGCTTCGAGCAGGCCGAGCGGGAGGATGGGCAAGCTAGCCCTAAGGAACAGGCAATGGATGGAGAATCAGAGGATGATAATTACATGCCCCTCTCCGAAGACGAAGTGAGCCTCGGTGATGAAGAATTCATCGTGCCTGAGGATCCCGTCGAGCAGGAGCGCTTCAAGCGCCGGCTTATAGCCACCGCAAAAAGCCTGAAGAAAAAGCAGCAACAGCTTCAAGCTGATCAAGACCTGCTAACTGATAGATGGACGGAGGTCCTGGCAGCCGAGGAATACGGACTCGAGCGCCCTACCAAAAGTTACCCAAAGCGTAGGTTGCTACCTCGACTCGAGGAGGAGGCATTAAAGCCCACACTACCAGCGCACGATGCGGCTGACCGGCCACCTCGCGGCCGAGACAAAGCGGCGTATCAGCCCGAAGTCCAGCCCGCACCCCGATGCCAAACAAGCAAAAACACGAAGGCCCGGGGCTCCACGCACGACCTGCGAGACGTATTGGAAAACAAAGCAGGACAATCAAGATCGATCTACGGATCACGAGGACGCGCCACAACGCGTGACGATGACCGTCACACCGGATATACCAACAAATTCGGCCGGACCGAATACAATGTAGCCCGGCACAGAGGCGCCGCACACCCCCAATGCTTCACTAATGAAGTAATGGGTCATGATTTCCCAGAAGGGTTTAAACCCATGAACATTGAATCATATGATGGTACTACAGACCCCACGGTATGGAAAGTAGATTTCTTCCTCCACATTCACATGGCCTGCGGAGATGATCTACATGCCATCAAGTACCTCCCACTAAAACTCAAGGGACCAGCTCGGCATTGGCTGAATAGCCTGCCGGCAAACTCCATCGGGAGTTGGGAGAACCTGGCAGACGCATTCCTGGACAACTTCCAGGGCACTTATGTGCGACCACCAGATGCTGATGATCTAAGTGACATAACCCAACGACCCGGAGAGTCAGCCAGGAAATTTTGGACTCGGTTCCTAACTAAAAATAACCAAATTGTCGATTGTCCGGATGCCGAAGCCCTAGCGGCCTTTAAGTATAACATCCGTGATGAGTGGCTTGCCCGACATCTCGGCCAAGAAAAGCTAAAGTCCATGGCAGCCCTCACGACACTCATGACCCGCTTTTGTGCAGGTGAGGACAGCTGGTTGGCTCGTAGCAACAACACAACAAGCAATCCTGGCACATCAAAAGCTAGAGATAGCAACGACAGACCACGACGCAACAAACACAAGCGTCACAAAAACGGTGATAGCGCCGAAGACACGGTAGTCAATGCCGGATTCAGTGACTCCAAGTCCAGTCAGCGGAAAAAGTCATTCAGCAATAACAATTCGGGCCCGTCCAGTTTGGACCGCATACTTGACCGTCCATGCCAAATTCATGGCACCCCAGGAACACCAGCCAATCATACCAACAGAGAATGCTGGGTCTTCAGACAAGCCGGCAGGTCAGGTGCCGAAAACAAGGGGAAGGGGTCTCAAAGCGATGATGATGGCGAGGAGCCCCGATCATCGAATATAGGAGGGTAAAAGAAATTTCCCTCGCAAATCAAAATAGTGAACATGATAAACGCCACCCACATTCCCAAGCTGGAACAAACATGCACTCTTAGGGATGTCAACTTAACGGAGCCAGTCGCCCCACAATACAATCTATGGCCGATCACCTTTGATCGTAAGGATCGTCCGGCCAATACCAAGCAGGGCAATCCAGCCGCACTCGTCCTTGACCCAATAATTGATGGATTCCACCTCACACGAGTCCTTATGGACGGAGGCAATAGTCTAAACCTGCTGTATCAGGACACAGTGCGCAAGATGGGTATCGATCATTCGATGATCAAGCCCACTAAAACCACCTTTAAAGGTGTTATACCAGGTGTGGAGGCCAATTGTACAGGATTCATCACTCTGGAGGTAGTCTTCGGATCACCAAACAATTACCGTACCGAAGAGTTAGTCTTCGACATCGTCCCCTTTTGCAGTGACTATTAGGCACTGCTCGGACGAACCGCGTTCGCTCGATTCAACGCGGTGCCACATTATGCCTACTGTAAACTCAAGATGCGCGGTCCACGCGGCATCATCACAGTTAATGGCAGGGCCAAACTTCCCCTCACTGCCGAAGACTCTACCACCGCTTTAACAACAGAAGCAACGAATGGCACCTTTCAATCGAACCTCGAGTCGACGGCCAAGCTCCCGGACACCGCCAAAGGAGTCCGAACTACTACACGACAGGATAGCCCGGCTCATCCGGAGCTCAGCTGAAACACTCCGGCAAAAGTTAAGACAGGACACATACTGCGGCTCAACCGCTCTGTGGCACAAAACCATTTCTTGCATTTTCTTTGCAGGTTCACCTTTGCGTAGGCCAGGACGGACGGCATGGAGACAGTTCGAACGCGCAAGGGAATCTCTAGATATTCCCCTCGATGATCATCCAACTACACTCCCGATCCGCATACAACTTCCTCTCGCCTGGTCTCAGCAGGTTCCGCAGTCATATTTCTTTTTATCACATTACCTGTACTCATACGCATCGACGTATTATTCAAATACAACATGTGGATCTATATGATGCTTATCTGCTGTTATTTCTTATTGAAACTCTTTTGTCAAAAGGCAGCGGCACATCGCGATATGCCTTAATATGCCAGGGGCTTCATTATACCCATAATATGGCAATAAAGTCCGAACACCTTCACGGCAGTTCGGCACCCTGAACTTATAGCATTATATGCATCAGCTCCAAATCATGTCTTGGGTCAATAGTTGGGTTTGCCCGGCTCCCATGTTTTGGTACCTTACGTTCCGCTATATCGGCTAAGGTAGCACAGGGAGAACTACTGCGATTGTGTTCCGGCTCTTCCGGACGAGCACCTCAGTAGAGAAAGCCGAAAACTGACTGTCATGATACAGCGAGAGCTGGTAAGCTGTTCGAGAGGTTGTAAAATCTTTAAGGATTTCTGCCGCATAATGCCATAACCAATGCAGCGTGCGATGGATCGGCTTTCTTCCGATCAGGTGCTTATAGAGCCCCTCATGCGGTCTTTCGAACACCAGGGGCTACGCCTACCTTCCTTTTGTCAAACTCCTATGGCTAAGCAAGAGTGATAAAGCCCTATAGTCCGATTGCCTGGTTCGCTGTGCTGAACACCTCCTTAAAGGACCCAAAACTGGGATAAAGAGTGCTCAGGTTATCCCAAACACCCCCGTACTTACTACGTGGGGGCAGAAGCCGACGACTGGCCAACTCTCAGGATTAATATATATATAACGGCCGCACAGGAGGAAAACTTTCGAATAACAGGCAATAAATAATAGAAATGACCTTGTTTAACATTACAAAGGACAACATGATTGCATTCATGGAAATATAATGTCCTTGGTGCCTTGCTCCGCCGCAAGGCGGGCTCCTTTCAAGACACCTTCATAATATAATTCAGGCTTGCGATGCTCCTTCCCCTTCGGCGGTCCCTCGGTCATCAGCTTTTCCGCATCCATCTTCCCCCAGTGCACCTTTGCACGGGCAAAGGCCATCCACGCACCCTCCATACAAACTGAACGCTTGATGACTTCGAGTCGAGGGCAGGCACTCACAAGCCGCTTCACGAGCCCGAAGTAACTGTTTGGAATCGGCTCGGCGGGCCATAGCCGGATGATCAAATCCTTCATGGCTAGCTCGACCGCCTTATGCAGTTCAATCAGCTGCTTCATTTGATCGGCAAAAGGTACCGGATAATTCGGTGCCAGATACTGCATCCAGAAGAGCTTATCCGTAGTGTTCCTTTCTTCGGCTCGGTAGAATTGGGCGGTATCAGATATGCTGCGTGGCAGCTCCACAAATACCCCTGGAGAAATCAGAATTCACATTATCAACTTAATTTTCTCCTTTCAAATACCTGCTTTGTATAGGAAAAGCCTTACCAGCCGCAATCTTCCTCGCCTCCTGGATTTCCTTCAGGGCACCTTGGGCTTCCCCCCGGGCATCACTTGCGGCTTGGCGAGCCTGGGAGAGTTCGGATTCTTTCCGTGATAAACTCTGCTCCCAGGTCTCACATTTCTTCACGGCCTCCTGAAGCTCTCGCTCAGCTTCAATAACTCTGGCCTCGTGCTTTTCACGGAGAGCCTGCTCTGCGGCTGCCTTCTTCTCGGCTTCGGCCACAGCCTTCTTAAGAGCCTCAATTTCGACTGTCGCCCCTAGAGCACATCATAAAAATATTTTCATCATGCACACTTATTCATTTGTGCTAAATGAACAAGGTTTCTGCATACCTTGGTTATCTTCCAACTGCTTCTTTAATCGGCCAAGTTCTCCTTCGGCTTGCTCCAGACTACGCCTCAGTCCGGATACTTCCGCAGTACGAGAGGCGACAGTCGCTACAGACGCCTGCTTATATAAGAAGAGAGATAGATGTCATCAATTGAGTCTCCTGCGAACATAAATTTGATCCTCTGTCTGGTTCTTTCTCCCACCGAACAGTGTATCAGGGGCTACTATCTGTATTATGACACTCTTCGAAACCTTATAAAACATACCTCAAAGCCTCTTATAAGGCTAATGCAGGTTTCATCCAGTCCACTCTCAGTGGACCGAATCTTCTGAATCACTGCGCCCATAAGGGCATGGTGTTCATCGACGATGGAGGCGCTTCTCAGTGCCGCCGATAAAGTATCTAGCACCTCTGGTTGGACAGAGGTTGCCGGTGGAACATGCACACACCCTCCAGTTGAGGGAAGCCGCCTGCCGAATTCTGGAGCCATATTTGTCTTCGGGATTGCGTCCGGCTGGGGGCCTAATCCAAGATTGCCCCCGCCGTAGACGCCCATGGGAGCCTTCTCTCCCATGTGTCCGGCTCCGGAAGTTTGACCTTCTGGCGCCGTCTTTACGATTCTCTCTCCCCCTTCTTGGCCTGGGTCCTCCTGGGACGAAACCTCGGTGTCATTCACACGTTTGGGGGAAGGGGCCCTCGGTGGTGTCCCGCTCTCCATAGCATCCGAACCCGGCAAATCCTCCGACAAGGATTGTTCGGCACGGGACCTTGCCGGACTATAAAAAGCATGGCTCAGATTAAAATATTATGCCACGACAAGTCTGGACGCATAAGTGTGTTCGGATTTTATACTCACGAGTTCACCAGGGGCTGGGCCCTGGGATCCCACTCTGGGCTGCTATCGGCGGCGGCAGTGGACTCCTCTGGAAGATGAGTTTTTCCCATTTTAGGCGACTCGGCCTCCAAAGACGTGGAGGCCGTCCTTTTCTTTCTCCCCCCCCCCCCCGCGGGGATTCGTCTTCCTCCTCCTCGTCCTCTTCGGAGGAAGAACGAGCATTGGAGTCTTCGCATTTTGTGTCCGAAGCACCACGGCGATGAAGGCCGCCCCTGGTCTTCTTGGCCTCCTTCTCGGCCTTCTTCTTCGGTGCCTTGTAAGGCGCCGGGACCAACATCTTCGTTAGAAGTGGGCCGGCTGGTTCTTCTGGCAGCGGGGCCGGACAGTAGATCCGCCCCGCCTTCTTCGCCCAACCCTAGGAGAGTTGTGGGAAACACATTAAGCATTTTCCTAAGGATATGCGAATAAAACATATGAATTGTCAACATACAATGACTTACCTAACTTGCAGGGCGGGACAGTTGGTATCCGCGGTCCTTGGCGGAGTCTGACGACGATTTGCCGGACTTGAAAATCACCTTCCAGATATCCTTGTGCGAAGAGCCAAAGAGCTCTAACAGGGTCTGGTGCTTGGCCGGGTCGAACTCCCATAAATTGCAAGCCCGGTGTTGACAAGGTAAAATCCGGCGAACTAACATCACCTGGACTACATTGACGAGCTTGATGTTCTTGTCTTCCATATCCTGGACTCGTGTCTCGAGCACCGATAGTTCGTCGGACGAGGCCCAGTTCAGGCCCTTCTTGGGCCAGGACGTAAGTCGCAGAGGGGCTCCGGATCTGAATTCCGGAGCAGCGGCCCATTCCTTGCCGCACGGCTCAGTGATGTAAAACCACTACTGCTGCCACTCCTTGATAGAATCATTGAAAGTACCCGTTGGCCATGTAATGTTGGGCATCTTGCTCACCATGGCACCTCCGCACTTGGCGTGCTTGCCGCTCACTACCTTGGGCTTCACATTAAAAACCTTCAGCCATAGGCCGAAGTGTGGCAGGATGCGGAGAAAGGCCTCGCACACGACGGTGAATGTCGAGATGTTGAGGAAGGAATTGGGGGATAGATCATAAAAATCAATCCCGTAATAATACATGATGCCGCGAACGAATGGGTGGAGGGGAAACCCTAGCCCGCGGACAAAATGAGGGAGGAATACGACCCTCTCGTGGGGTTCCTGAGTGGGGACGATATGTCCCACCGTCGGAAGACAATGGCCAATTCTTTTGGCCAAATACCCGGCCCCTCGAAGCTTTTTGATATCCTTCTCTCAGACGGTAGAGGCCATCCACTTGCCTCCTGCTCCGGATCCGGACATTTTCGGGAAACCTTTTTGGGCGGAGAAGACTAATGCTTGGGAGCTAGGGCTCGAGCCAGAAGGAATGGATGAGCGGAAGAAGAAGGCGTGGGTGAAAAGGAGGGATCCTTATCTCCGTATAAAGGCAGCAAAGATCATGTGCCTCCCCACTTGCCCGGTAAACTCGCTTATTCCCTAAGCGCCATGATTAATGGCGCGGTTGGGTTACCCACACCCGTATTAATGAGAATCCCGTGATAAGGGGACACGATCTCTGCTTCGACAAGACGTGCCAAGGAAACCACCTCGCAATGTGTGCAGCAGCTGGTGAAGAAAAACGGTTCGAATAATGACCGGGCCGTGGCATCATGTCACGCTATGAAAAGTTGTCAGCAGATTAGATTTGTGGAATATTGTGTTCTCTACGGTGGTATGTGGAATTTGTTTTGCAGAGCTGGACACGATCCTTGTGTTCAAAATCTTCTATGGAGTATTCGGAGAAGGAACCCGCCTTGCAATGCCTAAGACAATATGCGCGCCGGGCTCATCGTCATTGAAGCCTGGTTCAGGGGCTACTGAGGGAGTCCTAGATTAAGCGGTCCTCGGACAGCCGGACTATATACTTTGGCCGGACTGTTGGACTATGAAGATACAAGATTGAAGACTTCGTCCCGTGTCTGGGTGGGACTCTCCTTTGCATGGAAGGCAAGCTTGGCAATTCGGATATGTAGATCTCCTTCTCTGTAACCGACTCTGCATAACCCTAGCCCCCTCCGGTGTCTATATAAACCAGAGGGTTTAGTCCGTAGGACAACAACAATCATAATCATAGGCTAGCTTCTAGGGTTTAGCCTCTACGATCTCGTGGTAGATCAACTCTTGTAATACTCATATCATCAAGATCAATCAAGCAGGAAGTAGGGTATTACCTCCATCGAGAGGACCCGAACCTGGGTAAACCTCGTGTCCCCCGCCTCCTGTTACCATTAGCCTTAGATGCACAGTTCGGGACCCCCTATCCGAGATCCGCCGGTTTTGACACCAACATAGGGATCATCGTAGAAAACGTCTTACGCATTATAATCTCTCGGTGCTTTGTGTTGAGTATGTATTTTGTACTTCACGTGTATTGGAGTTGTGGCTCACCTCCTAGTCTTGTATAGTTGAGGTAGAGGCCTTCCCTTGTATTATATATACGTGCACCAGCACCCCATCAATACAACGTCTATTCTATTGCAAACTTTCCCGTCTACACGGTATCATCTTGAAGGTCCTGACCTAGGGCAAGCCGTCGCCGCCGCTCTCCATCGCCGTCGCCGTCGCGCAACGCTTCCCTGCGTGCGCCGGCGCCGCCACACCCCATCGCCGCCGCCGTGCAGCGCCTCCTTGCGCGCGCCGCCGCCGCCGCTTCCCACCGCCACCGCCGCCGCTTCCCACCGCCGCCGCCGTCGCGTTCTCCTCTGACGCCGTCGCCGCCCCGTGCCGCCGCACCGTTTCCGCTCCCACCCGTTGCACGGACTTGCTGCCGCCGCCACGCGCCGCTGCCGCCCCGTCGTGCCGCAACCCTAACCCACCGCGCTGCCGCCGCGCGCTCCCGCGTGCCGCTGCCGCCCCCTTCCTTTTCACGCCGTTCCTGACGCCTTCCATGGACTATCTGGGCTACTTCACCATCTGCGGTGGAACCGCTCCACCGGCCGCGTCGATCCAGTCGCGTCCTCCCGCACCCCCTGGGTGTTGCCCAGTGTCGCCACCAACGCCTCGCCCGCAGCACCCGCAAGGGGAAGGGGGCCGACGCAACCGGCGTGGCGGCGATCGCCTCCACCTGCAGCAGTAGCGGGCCCAGGACGCCGGGGGGCGCCACACTATCAGCAGGCTCTCCCCGCTGGCCACCAGGCGTTCCTCGGCGCGCCCTTCCAGCTGACTGGCGCCGGCTACGGCACCCTCCTTGCGCCACTGCCCCTCAGTGGTTATGGCCCGTCCGTCCCGACGCCGCCCTATGGGAGCCTTCTGCCGCCACCGGTACCTCTGCCCTGGGACCCCACTCTCCTCGCCGCACAGCACTCCGCGCTGTCGCCGAGTAGCTCTGTCGGTGGAGGCGACTGGTACATGGACTCAGGTGCTACTGCGCACATGGCAGCTCATCCCGGTAACCTAACCTCCTCCACTCCCATTCACACACCCACTCGTATTACCGTCAGCAACGACTCCTCCTTACCTATTACTCATATCTGTAGCACTAGCTTTCCCTCCACTTCCACACCCATCACTATGTCTAATGTTCTTGTTTCACCTGATTTAGTCACAAACCTAGTTTCCGTTCATCGTCTTACTCGTGAGAACCCACTTACTGTTGAATTTGATGGTGTTGGCTTTTCTGCGAAAGACTCCCGTACCAGGATGGTCCTTCACCAATGTGACAGTCCCGATGAGCTCTACCCCGTGCACGCCGGTACCTCCACCTCCACACCCGTCGCCCTTGCCACCGGTGTTGACCTTTGGCACGCTCGTTGTCACCCCAACCACACTATCTTACGTCAAATTCTTAGGAGTTTCTCTTTCTCATGTGATAAGCTCGACGAGCACTCTTGTGAGGCTTGTCGCTTAGGCAAGCACGTTCGTCTTCCCTTTAGTGCATCTTCTTCCGTTTCCACTTTTCCGTTTCAGTTACTTCATAGTGATGTTTGGACATCTCCCGTTGCGAGTAACACGGGCTATCTATACTACTTGGTGATTTTAGATGATTATTCTCACTATGTGTGGACTTTTCCTCTTCGTCGTAAATCCGATGCTTTAGCCACACTCCCCGCCTTTTATTCATATGTCACCACCCAGTTCGGTCGCCCCATACTCGCACTCCAAACTGATAACGGAAAAGAGTTTGACAACGTCGCTCTTCGCACACTTCTCGCATGTCACGGCACCACCTTCCGTCTGACTTGCCCCTACACTTCCCAGCAGAACGGCCGCGCTAAGCGCATTCTCCGCACTCTTAATGACTGTGTTCGCACGTTACTCTTTCACTCTAACGTGCCCGCTCGGTTCTAGCCTGATGCCCTCGCTACCGCCACTCTCTTAGTTAACATTCATCTATGTCGCCCTCGATGGAACTACACCCCTCACCACCTTCTCTTCGGCACACCACCGTCCTACGATGGTCTCCGCATCTTCGGGTGTCTCTGTTATCCTAGCACCACGTCCACCATGCCACACAAGCTCGCACCATGATCTGTCCCATGCATCTTCCTTGGCTACCCTCCTAACACCAAAGGTTACCGGTGCTATGATCCTGTCACTCATCGTGTGTACACCTCGAGGCATGTATACTTTGTCGAGACGGTGGTCCCTTTTTTTCAGGTTCCTCCGTCTTCGGCCCCTTCGGCGCTGGCCCCCGCGCCCCCTTCATGGAGCAATGCGCGGCGGCAGCCCCCGACGCCCCCCGGCACGGCGTCTTCTGCCACCACCACCTGGCTTCGTGACTCTCTTCCCTGAGGTCGAGTCCGAGCGGGCCCCCGGGTCCCTGCCTCCCTCATATGAGGTTGAGCCTGGCACCCCGCCCGCCACCCCTGCAACGGGCTCGACGTCACCCTCGCCCGTCGCCTGTTCCGCCGCTGGATCGGTCGATGCTGCTACCGCCGCGGCCCCTGCCGCCGCCGTTGTTGTGGCCTCCGTCGTCGCCGCTGCACCAGGTGCCCCAGCCGCCATGGCACCCACCGGCCATGCTGCCCCATCACTTATCGTGACTACCCATGCTCGAGCAGGAGTGCTTTGGCCCCAGCACGCGCTACTCCGCCGACAAGTATGTGTGTGCCGCCTCGATGTCGATGCCATCACCCGTCCCCACCTCCGCTGGCGCTGCCCTTCGGGATCCCCATTGGCTAGCTGCGATGCAGGAGGAGTTCGACGCCTTACATCGCAACTACACGTGGCAGCTTGTTCCGTGACCCCCTCGTGCCAACATCATCTCTGGCAAGTGGGTGTTTCACCACAAGACTCGCCCGGACAGTTCTCTCAAGCGCTACAAGGCTCGGTGGGTGGTTCGTGGTTTTCGGCAGTGTGCGGGCGTGGACTTTACCGACACCTTCGCCCCGGTTGTGAAACTGGGCATGATTTGCGCCGCGCTTCAGCTGGCGGTCTCGCGCGCCTGGCCGGTGCACCAGTTGGATGTCTCCAATGCCTTCTTGCACAGCCATCTTGCCGAGCAGGTGTTCTGTGAGCAGCCCACTGGTTTCGTCGACGTCGAGCACCCCGACTTCGTGTGCTTGCTCTCCCGTTCTCTTTACGGGTTGAAGCAGGCGCCTCGGGCTTGGTACCAGCGTATCGCAGCCTTCCTGCAGTCTCTCGGATTTTGATCCACTCGCTCTGATGCTTCACTCTTCGTGTATCATCAGGGAGTTGACACTGCATATCTGCTGCTCTATGTCGACGACATCATCCTCACGACATCCTCCCCCGACCTCCTTTAGCGGCTGACTGCTCGTCTTCATGATGAGTTCGCCCTCAAGGACTTGGGGCCCCTGCACTACTTCCTCGGCATCGAGGTGGTCCGACGGACTGACGGCTTCTGTCTGCATCAGCAGAAGTACGCCCATGAGCTCTTGGAGCGTGCCGGTATGCTTAACTGCAAGCCGGCGCCCACCCAGTCAAGACGAAGGCGAAGGTCTTTGCTCTCGAGGGGTCTCTTGCGTCCGACGGAGCGTTTATCGCTCTATTGTCGGTGCTTTACAGTACCTGACTCTGACCCGCCCCGACCTGCAGTACGCTATCCAGCAGGTGTGCCTCCATATGCACGCCCCGCGTGACTCTCATTGGACTCTGGTGAAGCGTATTCTCCATTACATACGCAACTCACCCTGACGGCCTCCGCCTCCACCGACCTCGTGGCCTACTCCGATGCCGACTGGGCTGGCTGCCCCGACACGCGACGCTCTACATCAGGCTACTGCGTCTACCTTGGCCCCTGTTGATCTCTTGGTCATCGAAGCGGCAGCCCACGGTCTCCCGCTCCAGCGCCTAGGAAGAGTATCGCGCCGTGGCTAATGCCATGGCCGAGTGCTCTTGGATACGTCAGCTGCTCCAGGAGTTGCTTTGTGATGTTCACAAGGCCACTCTTGTCTATTGTGATAACGTCAGCGCGGTCTACCTCTCCGCCAACCCGGTGCACCTTCAACGGACGAAGCATATTGAGCTCGATATTCACTTCGTCTTCGAGGAGTTTCGGTCCAGTCTCTGTGTCTCCGGCAATGCTTCGACTGCGGAGGGGGGGTGTTGAGTATGTATTTTGTACTGCACGTGTATTGGAGTTGTGGCCCACCTTCTAGTCTTGTATAGTTGAGGTAGAGGTCTTCCCTTGTATTATATATACGTGCACCAGTACCCCATCAATACAACGTCTATTGTATTGCAAACTTTCCCGTCTACACTTTGTCTTAGGGTATTATCTCCACCGCAAGCGCCCAAACCTAGGTAAAACCATTGTCTCTGTTACCATCTCACCAACTAGTCTAGTCAGGATACTGTACCGAGAGATCTGCCGAATTTAGTCCCACATTTGTACTTCCACCGAACTTTGATAATAGGTCAGGGTCACTTTTGCACTAAAAAAGCTCAACTAGAGAAATTAAAAGGAAAGTCGTGTGCAATTTTTCGGATTTTTTAAACTTAAAAAATATTGTTTTGGTACTATTGAAAAATTAGAGTAGGAGTGCATTGGAGCACCTTACAATAGTTTAAAAATCACATTTAATGTTTTAGAAAATTCCGAAAAGAGTCTTACATGATCATATGAATGTATATTACACATATGTAAAGTTTGATGATCAAATAAGTAAACATGTGAGCTAGACAAACATGACAATGGCGATTTCTAAATAGTGAACAATACATGCACTATTTATTTTTCCAAAATAACGATCTTGTCGCTTTTGTGTAACTTATATGGTTACATATTTTGTCATCATGTGGTACACACCCATACGAGCATGTTGAATTTTTTGGATTTTGTTACAACTTTAAAAATACAATTTTGGAACTATTCAAAATATAGTTCTCTCTAGAGCTCAAGTACCGAAGTGACTTTCTGATCATGCAAACCTTTGTTTGGGAAGAATAAGGGTTATTTTTTGTGATTACCAATCAGAGGTACTATACATGAGGGAGATTATTTGTGCCACGCAGGTATGGGGGCACCAAGCCCCATGCGCGTGTCTTTTCTTTTGGTTTTTGATTTTTAATCTTTTATTTTAAAAGAATAGTTCAAATTATATTTTATTTTCATATTCGTGTTTTTGATGACGAAGGTGCTGGAATTTAGTCTATTTTGGGACAACCCAATAGCAATTTCGGAAATTCCTAATAAATCCTAGAGGCCCACTTAGCCCATTCGTGCAAGGCAAGGGATGCTCATAAAGTTTAGTCCCACATTGCTAGTTTGGTAGGAGTTGGACCTCCTTAAAAGGGAGGTTGTTTTCCCACATGTATGAGCATGAGAACAAGAGGGACATTCACGCGCGCTCCTCCTCTGCCATCCGCCTCGCCACGCCTAGTCACGACGTGATGCGACGCGGGTTTCGGGAATGAGCCGAGCCAATGTCTAGATTGAGGCCGCTCCTCTCCAGAGAGACACATCTGAACATCATCTTCCTCTCGCCACCGAGTTCCTGAGCACTGAGCTACCGCTATGATATTCCCCATCCCGGCTTGCGGCATGCATCGCAGGTCGGGACAATAGGCCTCCAAAACACCACCTCTTTGAGTCCTGTACGGGAGAAGGGTGATGAGGTTTTTGGGGAGCGCTCTGCGTGACTACTGACAGGTTCATCACGGACACTCCGGACAACTACGACTTCTTCCCCGACATCGACAACCTCTTCGACGACATGGCTAGCGAGGATATCGACCCTAAGACCAGTACTTCTGCTGTTGTGTTGTACGTCTTCGTGTTCTCTCTGTTTAGGATCATCCACAGTTTCTTGCTCTAGCCTTTCTTGTTCTAGCCTCTGTTTTACATATGTTCTGTTCTAGTTCACATGTGCAGATGTTATTTGCCTTCACTCTGCTAGATTACATGACTTGTTTCATCTCTACTATAATAGTCATGTTTTATCTACTGTTTCTGTTAATAAAATCATATTGTAAATTGCTCATATTTCCAACAATCCAAAAACCTTATTATAGGCAATTTACCCCAAGTGGATTTTCTACATCCATGAAGCCTCCTATGTTTGAGGGTGTGCACTATAAGAGCTGGCACGTGAGAGCAGTCTTATGGTTTCAAACCATGAGTTGCTATGACGCCACTCTTGGCAAACCTGAAGGAGGTCTTGATCCTCAACAGGAACAAGCTTTTCAGAAAATGGATACCCTGTTTATGGCTGCTCTCTTGAGTGTTCTTGGTGAGAACATAGTTGATGCTTATGCATCAATTGATAATCCAAAATATATGTGGGACGCACTTGAGCCCAAGTTTGGGGTCTCGGATGCCAGCACTTAGCTGTACATCATGGAACAATTCTATGACTAGGACGACTCATGAGCGCTCCATGGTTGAGCAAGCTTACGAGATACAGTAATTTGCTAGAGAACTTGAGCACTTCAATTGTATGTTATCAGACAAGTTTGTTGTCGGAGGCATCATCACTAAGCTTCCTCCCTCGTGAAGGAACTTTTCTACCTGTCTAAAACACAAGAGACAGGAGATTTCCGTTCCGGCTCTCATTGGTACTCTTGATGTGGAAGTAAAGGGGAGAGCAAAAGACGCACGTGCTCGAGGTATTGAGGGAGGATCAAGTGTCGATCTGGTACAGAAGAAAAACTTCCAGCCCCACAAGTTCAAGAACAAGGGCAAGTTTGATGGTAAAGCAAAGTTTGATGGGAAGAACAAGGTTGTACAGCACACCGACTTCAAGAACAAGAATGACAAGAAGAAAGGTGTTTGTCATGTGTGCGGAGATCCTGATCATTGGGCTCCTAGTCACCCTAACCGTTATGAAAAGCGTCATCTTGGGTAAGGCGGCAACACCGCTAATGTTGTCATTGGTGACATTGACACGAAGGATGCAAGGTATGGTATATGTCGGATTCCGGGCTCCGCAGACCCAAGAAAAGGTTTGAACTCAGGGGCGTGTACGAAGAACTCAACCTCTCAAGCCGATCAATCCGCTGCTCTCACGACTTAGCTTGATGGACAAGAAGGAGAAAGACACGGCAGTTTACCAAGGTTCGGGCCACCTTGTGGTGTAAAACCCTACTCCTACTTTGTGGTGGATTAGCCTCGCGGGGGGCTGAGGATGAACTAGTACAAGTGGAAGAACCGCCTCAGGAGGCTCGTTCTTGTGATGAGCTCTTGGGGATTCGATGAGCTGACCACCCGATGCATTCTACGGTGGTGGATAGGCTATATTTATAGTGGCCTTGGTCCTCTTCCTCCAAAACTTAGGCGGGAAGGGATCCCACAATGGCCAAATTTGAAAGGGGACAAGAAGTACATCTGATCCTGACGAAAGGTGGTCTTCGCCAACAAAACTTCTGATTGTGACATCGTGGTGGGCTCGGCGATG
Organism: Triticum aestivum; assembly: GCF_018294505.1. Classification (NCBI taxonomy): domain Eukaryota; kingdom Viridiplantae; phylum Streptophyta; class Magnoliopsida; order Poales; family Poaceae; genus Triticum; species Triticum aestivum. The sequence goes on from NC_057807.1 coordinate 246,534,082, forward strand.
ACATCCATCCTACCGTTCTGGCGGTCCTGGTCTCGTTGCACGCAAATGGCAACCTTTGACCGATTCCTTGGGACTCCACACCCGCGCCTGCCTCCTTTTCACCAAAGAGGAAACATGCCGCTCTGCACCTGCTACCTCTTGAGCTTGCGTTGGTTTTTCCCTTGAAGAGGAAAGGGTGATGCAACAAAGTAGAGTAAGTATTTCCCTCAGTTTGAGAACCAAGGTATCAATCTAGTAGGAGACTATGCAAGTCGCCGAATACCTGCACAAACAATCAACAAACTTGCATCCAATGCAGTAAGGGGTTGTCAATTCCTTCACGGTTATTTGCAAAAGTGATATCTAATAGAGATAGATAAACAGTAAAGTAAATATTTTTGGTATTTTTGGTTTATAGATTGGAAAGTAAAGATTGCAAAATAAAGAAACGGCGACAAAAATTGGCAAGTTGACGGGAAACTAATATGATGTAAAATAGACCCGGGGGCCATAGGTTTCACCAGTGGCTTCTCTCAAGATAGTAAATACTACAGTGGGTGAACAAATTACTGCCAAGAAATTGATAGAAGAGCGCATAATTATGACAACATCTACGGCAATGATCATGAATATAGGCATCACGTCCGTGTCAAGTAGACCGAAACGATTCTACATCTACTACCATTACTCCACACATAGACCGCTATCCAGCAGGCATCTAGAGTATTAAGTTCATAAAGAACGGAGTAACACATTAAGTAAGATGACATCATGTAGAGGAATTAACTCAAGCAATATGATGAAAACTCCATCTTTCTATCCTCGATGGCGACAATACAATACGTGCCTTGCTGCCCCTACTGTCACTGGGAAAGGACACTGCAAGATTGAACCCAAAGCTAAGCACTTCTCCCTTTGTAATAATAACCAATCTAGTAGGCCAAACTAAACTGATAATTCGAAGAGACTTGCAAAGATATCAAATCATGCATATTAGAATTCAGAGAAGAACCAAATAATATTCATAGATAATCTGATCATAAATCCATAATTCATCAGATCTCGGCAAACACACTGCAAAAGAATATTACATCGAATAGATCTCCAAGAACATCGAGGAGAACATGGTATTGATAATCAAAGAGAGAGAAGAAGCCATCTAGCTAATAACTATGGACCCGAAGGTCTATGGTAAACTACTCACGCTTCATCGGAAGGGTAATGGTGTTGATGTAGAAGCCCTCCGTGATCGAATCCCCCTCCGACAAGACGTCAGAAAAGTCCCCTAGATGGGATCTCACGGGTACAGAAGGTTGTGGCGGTGGAAAAGTGTGTTCGTGGCTCCCCCTAATGTTTTTGGGGTATAAGAGTATATATAGGCGAAGGAACTAGGTCAGGAGAACCACGAGGTAGGGGGCGCGCCCTACCCCCTTGGCGCGCCCTCCACCCTTGTGGCCACCTCGTTGCGTCCCCGACTTCATCTCCAAGTCTCCCGGTTTGCTTCTGGTCCAAGAAAAATCATCGCGAAAGTTTCATTCGGTTTGGACTCCGTTTGGTATTCCTTTTCTCTGAAACTCTAAAACAGGCAAAAAAACAGAAACTGGCACTGGGCCCTCGGTTAATAGGTTAGTCCCAAAAATAATATAAAATAGCATATAAATGGATATTGAACATCCAAAATAGATAATATAATAGCATGGAACAATCAAAAATTGTAGATACGTTGGAGACGAATGAAGCATCCCCAAGCTTAATTCCTGCTTGTCCTCGAGTAGGTAAATGATAAAAAGAGAATTTTTGATGTGGAATGCTACCCAACATATTTATCCATGTAATTCTCTTTATTGTGGCATGAATGTTCAGATCCGTAAGATTCAAAACAAAAGTTTAATATTGACATAAAAACAATAATACTTCAAGTATACTAATAAAGCAATCATGTCTTCTCAAAATAACATGGCCAAAGAAAGCTACCCCTACAAAATCATATAGTCTGGCTATGCTCTATCTTCATCACACAAAATATTTAAATCATGCACAACCCCGATGACAAGCCAAGCAATTGTTTCAAACTTTCAATGTTCTCAAACTTTTTCAACCTTCACGTTATACATGAGCGTGAGCCATGGATATAGCACTATGGTGGAAGAGAATATGGTGGTTGTGGAGAAGACAAAAAGGAGGAAGATAGTCTCACATCAACTAGGCGTATCAATGGGCTATGAAGATGCCCATCAATAGATATCAATTTGAGTGGGTAGGGATTGCCATGCAACGGATGCACTAGAGCTATAAGTGTATGAAAGCTCAAAGAGAAACTAAGTGGGTGTGCATCCAACTTGCTTTCTCATGAAGACCTGGGGCAATTGGAGGAAGCCAATCATTGGAATATACAAGCCAAGTTCTATAATGAAAAATTCCCAGTAGTAAATGAAAGTGACAAAATAGGAGACTCTCTATCATGGAGATCATGGTGCTACTTTGAAGCACAAGTGTGGAAAGAGGATAGTAACATTGCCCCTTCTCTCTTTTTCTCTCATTTTTTCTTTTTATTTTTCTCTCTCTTTTTTATTTTTTATTTTTCTTCCGGATTCTCATCCCGACTTGTGGGGGAATCGTAGCCTCCATCACCCTTTCCTCACATGGTACAATGCTCTAATAATGAAGATCATCACACTTTTATTTACTTACAACTCAAAAATTACAACTCAATGCTTAGAACAAAATATGACTATATGTGAATGCCTCCGGCGGGATGCAATGAATCAAGAGTGACTTGTATGAAAGAATTATGAAAGGTGGCTTTGCCACAAATACAATGTCAGCTACATGATCATGCAAAGAAATATGACAATGATGAAGCATGTCATAATAAATGGAACAGTGGAAAGTTGCATGGCAATATATCTCGGAATGGCTATGGAAATGCCATAATAGGTAGGTATGGTGGCTGTTTTGAGGAAGGTATATGGTGGGTGTATGGTACCAGCGAAAGTTGCTCGGCACAAGAGAGCTAGCAATGGTGGAAGGGTGAGAGTGCGTATAATCCATAGACTCAACATTAGTCATAAAGAACTCACATCTTATTGCAAAAATCTATTAGTTATCGAAATGAAGTACTACACGCATGCTCCTAGGGGGATAGATTGGTAGGATAAGACCATCGCTCGTCCCCGAACGCCGCTCATAAGGAAGACAATCAAAAAATAAATCATGCTCTGACTTCATCATATAATGGTTTACCATACGTGCATGCTAGAGGAATCACAAAGTTTAGCACAAGTATCTCTCAAATTCACGACTACTCACTACACCATCTTCATATCTCAAAACAATCATAAAGAATCAAACTTCTCATAGTATTCAATGCACTTTATACGAAAGTTTTTATTATATCCATCTTGAATGCCTATCATATTAGGACTAATTTTATAACCAAAGCAAATTACCATGTTGTTCTAAAAGACTCTCAAAATAATATAAGTGAAGAATGAGAGTTCATAAATTTCTATAAACTAAAGCCACCGCCGTGCTCCAAAAAGATATAAGTGAAGTACTAGAGCAATATTGTTTAGCTCAAAAGATATAAGTGAAGCACATAGAGTATTCTAATAAATCACGATTCATGCACGTATCTCTCAAAAGGTGTGTACAACAAGGATGATTGTGGTAAACTAAAAAGCAAAGACTTAAATAATACCAGATGCTCCAAGCAAAACAAATATCATGTGGTGAATAAAAATATAGCCTCAAGTAAAGTTACCGATAGAGGAAGACGAAAGAGGGGATGCCTTCCGGGGCATCCCCAAGCTTAGGCTTTTGGTTGTCCTTGAATATTACCTTGGGGTGACTTGGGCATCCCCAATCTTAGTCTCTTGCCACTCCTTATTCCATAGTGCATCAAATCCTTACCCAAAACTTGAAAACTTCACAACACAAAACTCAACAGAAAATCTCATGAGCTCCGTTAGTATAAGAAAAGAAATCACCACTTTAAGGTATTGTTGCAAACTCATTCTTTATTTATATTGGTGTAATATATACTGTATTCCAACTTTTCCATGGTTCATACCCCCCGATACTACCCATAGATTCACCATAATAAGAAAACAACACGCAAAAAACAGAATCTGTCAAAAACAGAACAGTCTGTAGTAATCTGTAACTCTCGAATACTTCTGTAACTCCTAAAATTCTTAAAAATTAGGAAAACCTGAGAAATTTGTGTACCAATACAGATAAAAAAGAATCAGATCAAAAGCACGTTTCTGTTAATTAATAAAATTATTTTCCTATGTGCAAAAGTTTCTGATTTTCAGCAGGATCAACACAACTATCACTATAAGCTATCCTAAAGGTTTAACTTGGCGCAAACACTAATTAAAACATAAAACCACATCTATCCAGAGGGCTGGATGAATTATTTTTTACTAAACAGGAACAAAAAGTGGTATCGTTTAACGCCCTTAGCTAGGCATAAAAATGCGAATAGATCTAAGTATTGTCATCTTTAGTATTTTTATGATAAAGAGAGAATTTCTTATCTAAAGCACTTATCTTTCTATTTTTTGAAAGTACGTTGCCATTAATTGTGGAATAGAGATTAAGCACACTTTGAAAATTTGCATCTGAACTAGCCTTCATCTATTTAATAATTTCAATTTGATAAAAGCACAAAAGGCAGTAGATTCAACATTTTCACTTTTGGGATGCCCAAGTATTGTTTTCATCTTTTCATAAGTATCGATGGCATCCCCTTCAAGAAAACATTCTTCAAATATAGAATCCCAAACTTGCTTAAAAGAAGAAGATAAGCTAACATAAATGCTTTTCAAGTATATCTCAATTTGATATTGAGGCACATAGCTAGCTCGGATCCGTAATAGTCTATCCTAAGCATCTTTCAAAGATTCATCAAGAAAATAACGAAAAATTCTGGAGTCATCTTCATCAAAATTGTTAAAACTCTCATTGATTACCCCGGTAGGTCTTTCCGTAACATCATTATTTATGAGCTTAGAGATGATAGAGGGGCTACCCAAAGAAAAACTCGGGAGAAAGGCTTTAAGCCCTTTTGATTCGGCCATCATGATAGGAAGGCAAGCTTAGGTGAACGTAAAGGCAGCGAGAGAGAAGGCAAATATTTTTGATAATCATTTTAGAGATGGGGGAGAGGAAAACGAGAGGCGAATGGCAATGCAATAAATGAGAGTTTATGATGGGTACTTGGTATGTCTTGACTTGACATAGATCTCCCCGGCAACGGTGCCAGAAATTCTTCCTGCTACCTCTTGAGCTTGCATTGGTTTTTCCCATGAAGAGGAAAGGGTGATGCAGCAAAGTAGAATTAAGTATTTCCCTCAGTTTGAGAACCAAGGTATCAATCCAGTAGGATACTACGCACAAGTCACCTAATACCTACAGAAACAATCAACAAACTTGCACCCAAAGCGGTAAGAGGTTGTCAATCCCTTCACGGTTATTTGCAAAAGTGAGATCTCGTAGAGATAGATAACCGGTAAAGTAAATATTTTTGGTATTTTTAGTTTATAGATTGGAAAGTAAAGATTGGGAAGTAAAGAAATGGCGACAGAAATTGGCAAGTTGACGGGAAACTAATATGATGTAAAATAGACCCGGGGGCCATAGGATTCACTAGTGGCTTCTCTCAAGATAGCAAATAATATGGTGGGTGAACAAATTACTGCCGAGCAATTGATAGAAGAGCGCATAGTTATGATGATATCTAAGGCAATGATCTTGAACATAGGCATCACATCCGTGTCAAGTAGACCGAAACAATTCTGCATCTACTACTATTACTCCACACATTGACCGACTCCTGCCTGCATCTAGAGTATTAAGTTCATAAAGAACAAAGTAAAACATTAAGTAAGATGACATGATGTAGAGGAATTAACTCAAGCAATATGATGAAAACCCCATCTTTTTATCCTCGATGGCAATAATACAATACGTGCCATGCTGCCCCTAGTGTCACTGGGAAAGGACACCACAAGATTGAACCCAAAGCTAAGCACTTCTCCCATTGCAAGAAAAACCAATCTAGTAGGCCAAAGTAAATCGATAATTCGAAGAGACTTGCAAAGATATCAAATCATGCATATAAGAATTCAGAGAAGACTCAAATAATATTCATAGATAAGCTGATCATAAATCCACAATTCATCGGATCTCGGCATACACACCGCAAAAGAGTATTACATCGAATAGATCTCCAAGAACATCGAGGAGAACATGGTATTGAGAATCAAAGAGAGATAAGAAGCCATCTAGCTACTAGCTATGGACCCGTAGGTCTGAGGTAAACTACTCACGCTTCATCGGAAGGGTAATGGTGTTGATGTAGAAGCCCTCCATGGTCGAATCCCCCTCCGGCGGGACGCCGGAAAAGGCCCCTAGATGGGATCTCACGGGTACAGAAGGTTGCGGCGGCAGAAAAGTGTTTTCGTGGCTCCCCCTGATGTTTTGGGGGGTATAAGAGTATATATAGGCGAAGGAACTAGGTCCGGAGATCCACGAGGGGCCCATGAGGTAGGGGGCATGCCCTACCCCCTGGGCACGCCCTCTACCCTCGTGGTCGCCTCGTTGCGTCTCCGACTTCATCTCCAAGTCTCCTGGTTTGCTTCTGGTCCAAGAAAGATCATCGCGAAAGTTTCATTCCGTTTGGACTCCATTTGGTATTCTTTTTCTGCGAAACTCTAAAACAGGCAAAAAAAATAGAAACTAGCACTGGGCCCTCGGTTAATAGGTTAGTCCCCAAAATAACATAAAATAGCATATAAATGCATATTAAACATCCAAAATAGATAATATAATAGCATGGAACATTCAAAAATTGTAGAAAACGTTGGAGACGTAGTGCCCGCTGGCGCGCGCCTGGCCTTGGTCGTCATGGCTGATGTCATTTCAGCCACATGAGGCTGGGTCTTGCATATAAATCTTCGCTGTGTCAGGAGGCCACCCGAGGAGGCTGCTCCCTCAGGAGGTCTTGATGTCGCCCGCCTCGCGGGGCTTGGCCCCTCGCGAAGGTCTTGTTTTGTCGTGGTCGAAGATGGGTCGTACCAGGCCGTTGATGGAGCCACACCGTGGGCCGCGGGTAGACAAGTCTGGGTACCTTAGTTCCCAGAACGCTGATAGAACCCCCGGGCCCAAGGCGCGCTCGCACTTGGCTTCGAGGCAAAGCCAAAGGGCAAGTGCGGAACACCGCGGGCCCCAATCACCTGCGGGCCGGGTCGAAGTGTGGCGCTTGATAATATGTGGGCGTCTCTGCTTCCCCACGCTGCCTCGGCAACCGTCTGATTTGACAACTGCTTGCTGCGAGCGCAGCCTTGCCATCATTGTTTGGCGTGCTCACCCTCTACTCACTTCCTCCCTTGCGAGCTTGTGCGTCCTTCTCTAGTCGCTGCATCTTGCTCATCTTACTCTGCTGCCATGGCTCCAAAATCGAAGAAGAGGAGCGGAGCTCGCGCGCCCGAGGATCCCTTGCCGGGCTGGATCCTACGTTGGACCGATCAATAGTGGTCAACCAGGAAGGGCTGGACAAGGTCTGCCTGTCCCTGGCAGCTGATTCCAATGAGTGGAAGGCGACGAAGGCCTGGCCTGCTTCCCAAGCTTCGATTGAGATGGTGGCCACTGAAATTCCTCCTCATCTTCATGCCCTCTCGGCCGGTATGATCCCTCCTTTCTCTAATTTCTTCAATGTTGTGCTCTCGCATTACCAGATCTAGGCATTGCATCTGGATCCCGCCTCCATCATCCTCCTTTCCATCCTCGCCTTCTTGTGCGAGGCCCTCGTGGGCATTGCTCCATCTGTGCCTTGCTCCGCCACTTCTTCTCGCTCCATCTTGTTGATGGCCGGCAGTGCTCTGGTTGCGTGTCGTTCCAGGCGGCGGTGGCGATGGCAGGCTTCGGCATTGACTTCACGTTCCGGACGGATACCACGGGGTTTTGGAGGCGGTGGGTGTATCTGGACGCCGCCGTGCTCAGCCCCTGCTCCTTCTTCCGTGCACGCCGGTGATCCCAAGCTTCGGCTGGGGACACGTGGAGCTGGTCGACCGTCGGCTTGGGCGCGTCTGGTCCAGGATGGCTAAACTGAGGGAGGCGGGTGTGACTGCGCCGATGGTGGCTAGGGAGTTCATCCAACGGTGCGTCGCAACGCTTCAGCGTCATTCGCTCCCAATGTGGACCTTCACGGGCCCCAAAGATCCCATGAGGCTTCAGGTGACTTCGCTTCCCACCATGATGTTGGGCGCCGTGCTTGAGCTCCTGACAGGCAATTCGGCTCCCATAGTGCTCCTTGCTAAGGGGGGCCTCGTCTTGTATCATTGATTGAACATGGGGAACTTCGTCAGGCAGATGTCGCGCTTCGATGAGTGGGGGCTGCTTCACGTGGGCCATGAGGAGCCTCGTGAGAACCCTGTTATGGTGGCCCCCGAGCTTTCCCTTCGAACATTAGTGGTGACGCACGCGCCGCTGACCGCTCCCGAGGAGGCCCCGGGAAGCCGGAAGCTTCCTGGTGCTCCCGAGTCGGCCCTCGGGGGCCTGGCGCTGCCAGGTGCTCCTGAGGTGACTCCTCTGGCCCTGAGGGCGACCCGAGGGGAGCCCCATCCGTCGCCGCAATCGTCTCCCTTGCCTCCGGGGGCAGCGCACCCTGCTCCAGCACCCCTCCTCCGGCCATCGAGGTCTCCCGTAAGAGGAGATTCGGGAGCTGCCACGGTGTCGCCCCGCGGGCTCTGAAACAGAGGATATGAGTGGCCGATGATGAGTAAGTACCTTTCCCCTCGGATTTTTGCGTGACGGGTTCCCTCCTGACATTTGCCCTTCAGGCTTCCTTCTTCCTTGACGGTGAGCCCGCTTGTGATGTGCCCTCCAAGGGTCCCGGAGCCGGCCGTCGCCCCAAGCCTCCTGAAGCAGGCAGCCGCCCGGGAGGTGGTGCCGTCCCGAGAGTCGTGGCCGTCAGAGGAAGGTCGCGGGCCCTCTCTCCTGGCTCCTTACCTTGACAGCAGTCTCCGTGATGCGGAGGCCGCACCGAGGGCCCTTCTGATGGTCCTTGCGAATAGTTGGGTGTCTCATGCGGCGGCTTCATCTTCAAGCAGTGGAGCTGGGCCCCACTGCGCGGAGCTCGAAGTCCGAGGGGTGGTCGAAGAGGCTCCGGCCACCGAGCACTTGCCGGGGACGGGCGAATTGCCTCACTCCTCTCCAGCAAGCCATGGCGCAGAAGAGAGGCCCGACCACGCGCTGGAGCTTGCACGTGGGCGGAGCACCGTCCGCCACAACCTCCTCCTGGTAGCTGCAGACGCGCTTGGCCAGCTTGTAGTGGAGCTTGCTGATGTCGACTCTCGCCTTGAGGTGGAAAACCTCCGCCTTGCGTGCGAGTGGCATCAGCTGAAGGTCGTGGTCAATCTTACGCACATGCAGCATGAGCGCACCCGTGCGGATGTTAAAAGCACGGTACGAACTTTTATGCAACGATTGGGTTCGGCATTTTTAGAAGACTCAAACTGTGTGTAAAAAAAGAAGCATTTTTTTACAGAATATTTTTCAAACTAAAAATAAAAGGCGCTTTCCCATCTTCTTAACCTGAAATGAAGGGGTACCCCCGGGAAGAGATCCAGTGGAGACAGCTGGGCCTGTAGCTCAGAGGATTAGAGCACGTGGCTACGAACCACGGTGTCGGGGGTTCGAATCCCTCCTTGCCCACCTGTCTCTCTTTTTTTCTTTTGCTTTCTCAGCAGATATTTCATAAAAACTATAAAAATGAGTCAAAGTGGATTGGCCCACACTAGCACTTCCGTGTAATAACTCCACTAAAGGCGGTCCCTTCTATTTTCGTGCCTTTAGTAGGCTTAGTATTTCCGGCAATTGCAATGACTTCTTTATTTCTTTATGTGCAAAAAAATAAGATATATCATATCGGGTAGGTTGTGGTATTTCATTGCTACAAGCATGGGTTATTTTTTCATTTACCATCTCATGGAAAACCCTTTTCGTTCCGCTTAGCCCTATCGGGTATTTTAGTGATAGGTTCTGTAGGAACTGGACGATCCTATTTGGTCAAATACCTAACGAAAATCTGTTGTTCCGCGTCTTGGACTAACTATCCCTTAGAGGGTATTGTTAAAAGATCCTCGATTCCTAACAAAAAAAACAGAGGTTATTTGGATTCCTCAGAAACCCCCGCCTACATCACGGGGTCCCTTGCGGCCTCTCGTGAGGCCTGCATCCGTGCTCAGGAGGAGGTGCGGGCCGTGGAGCAGCGCCACGAGGCAGCCGAGGAGCGCGAGAAGGAGCTTCAAGCCTTGAATGCTAATCTTGAATGACAGGTCCAGACACGCAAGGCTGCCCTCATGGTGCAGCCAGGCAGGTCCCCTGCCAACGCGACCGAGGCTAAGGGTCGATTCGAGGCGATGGCGCAAAGCTTGGAGCGCAACTGACTGGAGATGATGGAGCATCAAGTGACTTCGGACGAGGAAGCCCATGCCCCGGGAGACAAAAATTCAGCTAGAGGTCGACCAGAGGGTGGCAGAGATTTGCCAATTCCTTGTCGCGGAGTATCGCCGGAAGTTGGGGCTTCAGGAGGCCTGCTTCAAGCAATGGCAGGGCGAGCTGCAAGGCAAAGCCGATGCTCTCCAAGCCCAGGTTGCCACGGCAGAGCCGAACGGGAAGATCATCCAAGAATCCCAAGCCATTGCTGAGGCCGAGCTGTCCTCTCTTCGGCATCAGGTCGAGAGCGCTCCAAGATGCTTGACGACCTCAGGGCAAGGGCCAACCACGCCTTGGGCATCATGTGCAAAGAGAACATCGCCCGCCTGCACAAGGCCGACGACGCTGGCTACCTGCACTTCTTTACCCAAGTCGTGACCTTCCTTGAAAGAAAGACTGCGAGGGCTCGCCAGCTCATCGAGGAGAAGAGCCGGGATCTCCTTGGGCGCGCGTTCTCGTGCATCTTCAGCTACCTTCTCAACCGGGATCCGGATTTTCACTTCAACACCGCGATAGCCCCCCTTCCCGGAGTCGTACAGGGCGACCTTGCGAGCTGGGTGGACGATCACGTGGATAACCTGATCAAGGAGTTTGCTCTTGCCGACGACATGGCCATGCTCGCGGCCGAGGAGAGCAGAGCTGATGATGATGCCGACGATGGAAACACGGGCGACAGCATGTCTCGCAAGGCCTGTACTCCTATGTTCTTCTTGTAAAGATTTTTGGATGTGCCCCCGCGGGGAGTGAAAGCATTTTTCCTTGGGGTGAGGATGATCTCCTTATGGTGCATGGAATGATGATATATTTCCTGAGTTATGTTCAGAATGCATTGTCGCGAGCCAAGGGGCTCTTGACTATACTAGCTAGTGCGATTTACCTTTCAAGTTCACGGCCTTGGGACGGTTCTTGCGCCGCGGAGACGCCTTCAGCCCCGACGAGCCTTTTGGGGGCTCCTGCAGGAGGGGCTTCCTGGCATGATTGCTGGCTCGATCGCGGGCACCGCGCGAGGAGCCAACGCCAAAGCTCTTGGCAAGGTGTGTGAGCAGTCGGGCACACGGCAGCAGTGTCCTTGGCCCCGAGGGGGCCTTGGCCTGCCTAGGTAGGCACTATGCTTCCCAAGCAAAAATCGAAGAGCAAAAACACCACAAGTCGAAAAAATTCCCCCCTTTTCTTTTAATAAGCACACGAAACTCCAAATACACTCGAAGGCAACAAATCAGGCTACAAAAAAGGGAAAGGAGAATAGCCGTGTCTGGCGCCTATGCTAGTCTTCTCAACAACACCTTGCAAATTAAAGGAACGACGACAGAAATTGGCAAGTTGAGGGGAAACTAATATGATGTAAAATAGACCCGGGGGCCATAGGTTTCACTAGTGGCTTCTCTCAAGATAGCAAATAATACGGTGGGTGAACAAATTACTACCGAGAAATTAATAGAAGAGCGCATTGTTATGATGATATCTAAGGCAATGATCATGAACATAGGCATCACGTTCGTGTCAAGTAGACCGAAATGATTCTGCATACTACTATTACTCCACACATCGACCGACTCCTGCCTACATCTAGAGTATTAAGCTCATAAAGAATAGAGTAATGCATTAAGTAAGATGACATGATGTAGAGGAATTAACTCAAGCAATATGATGAAAACCCCATCTTTTTATCCTTGATGGCAACAATACAATACGTGCCTTGCTGCCCTAGTGCCACTGGGAAAGGACACCGCAAGATTGAACCCAAAGCTAAGCACTTCTCCCATTGCAAGAAAAACCAATCTAGTAGGCCAAAGTAAACCGATAATTCGAAGAGACTTGCAAAGATATCAAAGCATGCATATAAGAATTCAGAGAAGACTCAAATAATATTCATAGATAATCTGATCATAAGTCCACAATTCACCAGATGTCGGCAAACACACCGCAAAAGAATATTACATTGAATAGATCTCCAAGAACATCGAGGAGAACATGGTATTGAGAATCAAAGAGAGAGAAGAAGCCATCTAACTACTAGCTATGGACCCGTAGGTCTGTGGTAAACTACTCACGCTTCATCGGAAGGGTAATGGTGTTGATGTACAAGCCCTCCATGATCGAATCCCCCTCTGGCAGGACGCCGGAAAAGGCCCCTGGATGGGATCTCACGGGTACAGAATGTTGCGGCGGTGGAAAAGTGTTTTCGTGGCTCCCCCTGATGTTTTTGGGGTATAATAGTATATATAGGCGAAAGAACTACGTCAGGAGAGCTCCGAGGGGCCCACGAGGTAGGGGGCGCGCCCTACCCCCAGGGTGCACGCCCTACCCCCAGTGTGCGCCCTCCACCCTCGTGGCTGCCTCGTTGCATCTCCGACATCATCTCCAAGTCTCCTGGTTTGCTTCTGGTCCAAGAAAGATCATCGCAAAATTTTCATTCCGTTTGGACTTCGTTTGGTATTCCTTTTCTGCAAAACTCTAAAATAGGCAAAAAAACAGAAAACTGGCACTTGGCTCTAGGTTAGTAGGTTAGTCCCAAAAATAATACAAAATAGCATATAAAACATCCAAAACAGATAATATAATAGCATGGAACAATCAAAAATTATAGATACGTTGGAGACTTATCAAGCATCCCCAAGCTTAATTCTTGCTCGTCCTCGAATAGGTAAATAATAAAAATATAATTTTTGATGTGGAATGCTACCTAACATATTTATCCATGTAATTTTCTTTATTGTGGCATGAATTTTCAGATCCAAAAGATTCAAAACAAAAGTTTAATATTGACATAAAAACAATAATAATTCAAGCATACTAATAAAGCAATCATGTCTTCTCAAAATAACATGGCCAAAGTAAGCTATCCCTACAAAATCATATAGTCTGGCTATGCTCTATCTTCATCATACAAAATATTTAAATCATGCACAACCCCGATGACAAGCCAAGCAATTGTTTCATACTTTTGATGTTCTCAATTTTTTTCAACCTTCACGCAATACATGAGCGTGAGCCATGTATATAGCACTATGGTAGAAGAGAATATGGTGGTTGTGGAGAAAAAAAAGAGGAAGATAGTCTCACATCAACTAGGCGTATCAATGGGCTATGAAGATGTCCATCAATAGATATCAATCTGAGTGGGTAGGGATTGCCATGCAACGGATGCACTAGAGCTATAAGTGTATGAAAGCTCAAAAAGAAACTAAGTGGGTGTGCATCCAACTTGCTTGCTCACGAAGACCTAGGGCAATTTAAGGAAGCCCATCATTGGAATATACAAGCCAAGTTCTATGATCAAAAATTCCCACTAGTATTTGAAAGTGATAAAAATAGGAGACTCTCTATCATGAAGATCATGGTGCTACTTTGAAGCACAAGTGTGGTAAAAGGATAATAACATTGCCCCTTCTCTCTTTTTGTTTCATTTTTTCTTTTTCCTTTTTTTCTTCGTTTTTTCTTTTTCTTCCTCTTTTCTTTTCTTTTATTTTTTGTCCGGAGTCTCATCCTGACTTGTGGGGGAAGCATAACCTCCATCGTACTTTCCTCACATGGGACAATGCTCTAATAATGAAGATCATCACACTTTTATTTACTTACAACTCAAGAATTACAACTCAATGCTTAGAACAAAATATGACTCTATGTGAATGCCTCCGGTGGTGTACCGGGATGTGCAATGAATCAAGAGTGACATGTTTGAAAGAATTATGAAAGGTGGCTTCGCCACAAATACTATGTCAACTACATGATCATGCAAAGCAATATGACAATGATGAAGCGTGTCATAATAAACGGAATGGTGGAAAGTTGCATGGCAATATATCTCAGAATGGCTATGGAAATGCCATAATAGGTAGGTATGGTGGCTGTTTTGAGGAAGGTATATGGTGGGTGTATGGTACCGGCGAGAGTTGCGTGGCACAAGAGAGGCTAGCAATGGTGGAAGGGTGAGAGTGCGTATAATCCATGGACTCAACATTAGTCATAAAGAACTCACATACTTGTTGCAAAAATATGTTAGTTATCAAAACAAAGTACTACACACATGCTCCTAGGGGGATAGATTGGTAGGAAAATACCATCGCTCGTCCCCAGCCGCCACTCATAAGGAAGACAATCAAAAAATAAATCATGCTACGACTTCATCACATAACGGTTCACCATACGTGCATGCTACGGGAATCACAAACTTTAACACAAGTATCTCTGAAATTCACAACTACTCACTAGCATGACTCTAATATCACCACCTTCATATCTCAAAACAATCATAAAGAATCAAACTTCTCATAGCATTCAATGCACTTTTATATGAAAGTTTTTGTTAGATCCCTCTTGGATGCCTATCATATTGGGACTAAATTTATAACCAAAGTAAATTACTGATACGTCCATTTTGCATCATGTTTTCCTACTGTTATTTATGTTGTTTCATTGTATAATATTGCTTTTTAGAGTAATTCTAATGCCTTTTCTCTCATAGTATGCAAGGTATGCACAAAGGGGGAGAATTCTGGCAGCTGGAAATCTGGACATGAAAAAGCTACGTCAAGCTACCTATTCTACACAACTCCAAATGAGCTGAAACTTCCCGAGGATTTTTTATGGAATATTTGAGAATTATTGGAGCAAATAAGTACCAAAGGGGGGCCACTAGGTGGGGACAACCCACCTCAGCACGCCAGGAGGCCCAGGCGCGCCCTAGTGGGTGCTGCCCTCCTCGGCCCACCTCCGGTGCCCATATTCTGGTATATAAGTCATTTTGGCCTAGAAAAAAATCAGAGGAGGACTTTCGGGATGAAGCGCCGCCGCCTCGAGGCGGAACTTGGGCAGGAGCACTTTTGCCCTCCAGTGAAGCGATTACACCGGGGGAACTTCCCTCCCGGAGGGGGAAATCATCGTCATCATCATCACCAACAACTCTCCCATCTTGGGGAGGGCTATCTTCATCAACATCTTCACAGCACCAACTCCTCTCAAATCCTAGTTCATCTCTTGTGTTCAATCTTTGTATCAAAACTATAGATTGGTGCTTATGGGTGACTAGTAGTGTTGATTACATCTTGCAGTTGATATGGTTTATTTGGTGGAAGATTATATGTTCAAATCTATTATGCTATTTAATACCCCTCTGATCTTGAGCATGTTTATCATTTGTGAGTAGTTACTTTCATTCCTGAGGTCACGGAAGAAATCATGTTGCAAGTAATCATGTGAACTTGATATGTGTTTGATATTTTGATGATATGTATGTTGTCATTCTCTTAGTGGTGTCATGTGAACGTCGACTACATGACACTTCACCATATTTGGGCCAAAGGGAATGCATTGTGGAGTAGTTATTAGATGATGGGTTGCGAGAGTGACAGAAGCTTAAACCCCAGTTTATGCACTATTCCATAAGGGACCGATTGGATCCAAAAGTTTAATGCTATGGTTAGAATTTATTCTAAATACTTTTCTCGTATTTGTGGCTGCTTGCGAGAGGGTTAATCATAAGTAGGAGGTTTGTTCAAGTAAGAACAACACCTAAGCACCGGTCCACCCACATATAAAATTATCAAAGTACCAAACACGAATTAAGCCAACATGATGAAAGTGACTAGATGAAATTCCCGTGTATCCTCAAAAACACTTTGCTTATCATAAGAGACCATTTTGGCATGTCCTTTGCCTCAAAAGGATTGGGCTACCTTGCTGAACTTTTGTTACTACTATCGTTACTTGCTCGTTACAAATTATCTTGCTATCAAACTACTCCGCTACTTACAATTTAGCACTTGCAGACATTACCTTGCTGAAAACCACTTGTCATTTCCTTCTGCTCCTCGTTGGGTTCGACACTCTTACTTATCGAAAAGGCTACAATTGACCCCATATACTTGTGGCTCATCAATTACCATGCTGTTCTAAAAGACTCTCAAAATAATATAAGTGAAGCGTGAGAGTTCATCAATTTCTATAAAATAAAGCCACCGTCGTGCTCTAAGAAGATATAAGTGAAGCACTAGAGCAATATTGCCTAGCTCAAAAGATATAAGTGAAGCACATAGAGTATTCTGATAAATCACGATTCATGTGTGTCTCTCCCAAAAGGTGTGTACAACAAGGATGATTGCGGTAAACTAGAAAGCAAAGACTCAAATCATACAGGACGCTCCAAGCAAAACACATATCATGTGGTGAATAAAAATATAGCCTCAAGTAAAGTTACCCGATAGACGAAGACGAAAGAGGGGATGCCTTCCGGGGCATCCCCAAGCTTAGGCTTTTGGTTGTCCTTGAATATTACCTTGGGGTGCCTTGGGCATCCCCAAGCTTAGGCTCTTGCCACTCCTTATTCCATAGTCCATCAAATCCTTACCCAGAACTTGAAAACTTCACAACACAAAACTCAACAGAAAATCTCATGAGCTCCGTTAGTATAAGAAAATAAATCACCACTTTAAGGTACTGTTGCAAACTCATTTGTAAGGGCATTTTATCCCTAAGATGTTTTGGTGATTGATGACAATGCTTTTGCGGACTAATCGTGTGCCTTGAGTATTTCAGTCGCTTCGTCGCTAGGCACAAGACGGTTTGGTACCCCTCGAAGACTATTGAAGACAGTGGTGTTCTACGTCTCTTTTGGTGGATTTGAGTCGTAGGATAGCCGTACTATTAAGAGGGGGTCCGCGGTGGAAAGGTTCGGGTGGAATCATCACGTACACGTTTTCTCCCTGTGCACCGCCTTTCCCTTTGCGCTTTGGAGCATCCTCCGTTATCCTCATTGTTGTGCAAAAAGAAGGATTCCTAGTGTTGCTTCTGAGGCATGCGGTAGTACTGCTCCTAGGAGCGGTAGTACCGCAAGCCCTTGCGGTAGTACCGTAGGAGCACATGGTAGTACTGCTCCTATGGAGCTGTAGTACCGTGGCCTCAGACCAGGCTCAGTCTCTCTTGCGGCTGTAGGGGCGGATGCAATTTTTTACATTCGCTCCCTACGCGGTAGTACCGCCCCATATGCGCGGTAGTACCGTGAGTCCTGGTCAGGCTCAGTAACATGAGCGGAAGTAGGGGCAGATATAATTTTTTACATCCACTCACTGCGCGGTAGTACCGCACGCCTGCCGCGGTAGTACCGTGTCGGATTTTTGCACTATTCGATTTTCAGCGAAAGTAGGCACGGATGTATTTTTATTCATCCGTGCCCTTCCCAGCCTAGTCCATTCTGGCCTTGCGGTAGTACCGCAAGGGGGAGCGGTAGTACCGCGTCTGCAGCAGTACCGCTCTCAGCCCTGGCGGCTCTGGCCTGGACTAGCCCCTGCCATTGCAGCGGTAGTACCGTGGTCCATCGCGGTAGTACCGTGAGCACCTGCGGTAGTACCGCTTGTCTGGAGCGGTAGTACCGCAGGTCGCATGCTGAGTAAGTGGATAACGGTTGGATTTGTCTCTCCACTATATAAGGGGTGTCTTCTTCCTCTAGTTGACTACCTCTTCCATCCCTAAGCTCCATTGTTGCTCCAAGCTCCATTTTCGCCCGATCTCTCTCCCTAGCCAATCAAACTTGTTGATTTGCTCGGGATTGGTTGAGAAGGCCCCGATCTACACTTACACCAAGAGAAATTTGATTCCCCCCACTAATCCCTAGCGGATCTTGTTACTCTTGGGTGTTTGAGCACCCTAGACGGTTGAGGTCACCTCGGAGCCATAGTCCATTGTGGTGAAGCTTCGTGGTGTCGTTGGGAGTCTCCAATTAAGTTGTGGAGATTGCCCCAACCATGTTTGTAAAGGTTCAGTCACCGCCTTCAAGGGAACCAATAGTGGAATCACGGCATATCGCATTGTGTGAGGGCGTGAGGAGAATACGGTGGCCCTAGTGGCTTCTTGGGGAGCATTGTGCCTCCACACCGCTCTAAGGGAGACGTACTTCCCCTCAAAAAGAAGGAACTTCGATAAAACATCCTCGTCTTCACCGGCTCCACTCTTGGTTACCTCGTGCCTTTACTTTTGCAAGCTTACTTGTGTTATATTCCTTGCTTGCTTGTGTGCTTGTTGTTGTTGCATCATATAGGTTGTTCATCCAGTTGCATATCTAGACAACCTACTTTGATGCAAAGTTTAATTTGGTAAAGAAAAGCTAAAAATTGTTAGGTTCCTATTCACCCCCCCTCTAGTCAACTATATCGATCCTTTCAATTGGTATCAGAGCCTCATCTCTTTATTAAGGACTTTGCCGTCCGAAGAGTATGGTTGACACCATAGACGGTAGGGAGAAGCACTCTGGTGTGAATCCGATCTCGTCTACGGGTGAAGGGGGAACCGCGGTGTCTCGTGAGGAATTCAATGTGGCTTTGGACACATTGAAAACCTACATGACTACCGAGTTTAAAGCATGTTTAATAAATTCTTAGAAGGACTTAAACTGTCTACCTCGCCGTTGAAAGTGGGTGATCCCACTGACAAGGCACGGATGCTAACTCCGACAAGGGGGAAGCTACTAGTGAAAAGGATCCTTCTACTAGTGGTAGAAATGGCACCGGCATCTTTGCCCATGTGGCTCCTCTAGTTTATGGAGGACCGAGTCCTTCTACTCATTTAAATCATGCCGGCCCTCCTCCTAAGATTGTAAAAAATGAGGACTTTGATTCTTGGGTATATCGCTTCAAGCGTCATTTAAATCATGTGAATACAAACCTTTGGAGAATCATTGAAGAAGGTTTCCATCCACATGACCGAAGCAACTTCACCCCTAGAGAAGCCGTGGACCATCAAATCAATGAGAATGCTCTCTTCATCATTCAAGATGCAGTTCTTCCCGAAGATCTCCCTCATCTTCGACCCTTTGCCATGGCCAAAGACGCATGGCATTGTGTTGTTTCCCTCTATAAGGTAAGTGCAAGCATTCAACGCTCCAACTATGAAGTGGTGCAAGATGAAGCCGATGAGTTTGCAATGAAAGAAGATGAAGAACCTCGTGAGCTCTTTCGGAGGGTAACCAAGCTTGCGGTCTCACTCCGAGATCATGGGAGCAAGGACACGGGTGACAATATAGGATGAAAGTATTTGGACACCGGAAGTGTTCCAGAGGGTATCGAGTACATATAGGGTCACCGGAAGGGGTTCCGGGCACCCGCGGCAAAAGATATGGGCCTTATGGGCCAAGAGGGGAACGCACCAGCCACAAGGGGCTGGTGCACCCCACATATGGGCCGGCCAGGGATGGAGAAGGAAAGAGGAAGGGAGAAAGGCAAGTGTGGATTAGGATTCCCACTTCCTTCTCTCCCCCCTCTTTCCTTCCCCCTCCGTCAAATATGACAGGGGGCGCAGGGCAAGTAAACCCCAAGGGGGCCAGCGGCCAACAGTTGGGGCGCCTCCTGGCCTCTCCCCTCCTCCTCCCACCTTTATATATGTGGGGAGGGGGGCGCCTAGTGCACACAACATCAATTGTTAGCCATGTGCGGTGTCCCCTCCATAATTTACACCCCGGTCATATTCTCGCGGTGCTTAGGCGAAGCCCTGCGCAGATCACTTCACCATCACCGTCACCATCTGACGGAACTCATCTACTTACTCGACATCTTGCTGGATCAAGAGGGTGAGGGACATCACCGAGCTGAACGTGTGCAGAACTCGGAGGTGTCGTACATTTGGTACTTGATCGCTTGGAGCTAGAAGAAGTTCGACTACATCAACCGCGTTGTCAAACGCTTTCGCTTAAGGTCTACGAGGGTACGTAGATACACTCTCCCCCTCTCGTTGCTACGCGTCTCCTAGATAGATCTTGCGTGAGCGTAGGAATTTTTTTGAAATTGCATGCTACGTTCCCCTTCAGTCGGCTCTTAAATAACTTGCCGGTTGTTGAGAAACCTGTACTGGGTATCCTTATGAACTGCGACAACCAAACTGTGATTGCTAATCTAAGCAGCTCAAAGGATAACATGAAGTCATCAAGACATGTTCAGAGAAGGTTAAAGTCTATCAGGAAAATGAAAAACTCTGGAGTTATTGCATTGGATTATATCCAAACGTCTAAAAATCTAGCAGATCATTTTACTAAGGGTCTATCACGTAATGCGATAGATAATGCATCAAAGGAGATGGGTATGAGACCCACAATATGAGTTGTTCACAGTGGTAACCAAGTCTATGTGATCGAAGATCCCGTGAATTAGATGTGGAAGACAATCTGTTAGTCAACTAAGAGGAGAGTATCCTTACTATTAACAATATCACTCTATGAAGATGCAATACTCCCCTAATCTGCATGTCAGGTTGATGTATGTCATAATGTGTTCTAGATAGCTCTTTTAAGCAGACATGGTATCTTTTGAGAGCATCTTTTGAAGAGCACACTTATATATGTGTCTTAATGTGTTTTAAGAGCATCTTTTGAAGAGCACACTTATATGAGTCTGATTGTTAAACGTTGCAATCTATGAGAGTATGGTGCTCTCTAATAAACTCATGAAAGGTCTCGGAGTATGACGCATAAGCTCCACCCGGGGGAAGTCCCATGGTATCCTAGTATCGGTCAAGGCTTTGTGTGAAGCTAGATTCACAGAAATTTGCAGTTCAAGGCCTAGTCCACTGTTTAAGTTGCTTACCAGTGTAGCATAGAGTTCTAGGTGGAAGTTCAACTTAACAGTCTTCACTGCAGTACCGGTATATAAAACAGTATTTTGAAACCATAGGCAAATCTTATGTGCCTCTGGGATCTGGTGGGGGGTTGGTGGAATTTAGTCTATTTTGGGACAACCCAATAGCAATTTCATAAATTCCTAATAAATTCTAGAAGCCCACTTAGCCCATTCGTGCATGGCAAGGGGTGCTACTAAATTTTAGTCCCACATTGCTAGTTTGGTAGGAGTTGGACCTCCTTAAAAGAGAGGTTGTTTCCCCACATCTATGAGCATGAGAACAAGAGGGATATTCACACGCGCTCCTCCTCCGCCGCCGCCTCACCACGCCATGCGTCGCCTCGTCACACCGCGCCGCACCGCGGGAATGATCCGAGCCGATGTCTAAATTTTTGACACGCATGACGGGTATACAAATGGTCACACGGGAGCTGAAACGTTTTGTTGTAGTGGGAATTGTATCCGAATGACGCACCTCTTTGGCTGCAGGCTGTTCGCTTCGTCTCCCTCTTTTGCTTCACCTCCCGTCGCAACATGTTCGCCTCCTTCTCATGTGCCTATAAAACGAGAGGTCGCTCCTCTCCAAAGAGACACATCAGAACATCATCTTCCTCTGACCACCGAGTTCCTGAGCACTGAGCTACTGTTATGATCTTTCCCATCCCGGCTTGTGGCGTGCACCGCAGGTCAGGATAGTTGGCCTCTAAAATCCCACCTCTTTGAGTCCTGTACGGGAGAAGAGTGATAAGGTTATTGGGGAGTGCTTTGCGTGACTACTGACCGGTTCATCACGGATGCTCCGGACACCGACGACTTCTTCCCCGACGTCGACAACCTCTTCGACGTCATGGCTGGCGAGGACATGGACCCCAAGATCAGTACTTCTGCTGTTGTTTCGAACGTCTTTGTGTTCTCTCTGTTTAAGGTCATGCCACAATTTCTTGCTCTAGCCTTTCTTGTTCTAGCCTCTGTTCTACATATGTTCTGTTCTAGTTCACATGTGCAGATGTTTTTGCCTTCACTCTGCTAGATTGCATGACTTGTTTCATCTCTACTATAATAGTCATGTTTTATCTACTATTTCTGTTAATAAAATCATATGGTAAATTGCTCATATTTCCAACATAAGGCTTTCAATGAGATCCATTTTAAATACGTTTTGATGAGTTTGTAAAGTTTGTTAAGTTTCAGCTTTTGAAACTTAGGCCCCGTTCGGAAGTCCTCCAGATTCAGGAAATCCACGTCTCCAGCTTCCAACGCTAGCTTCCAGCTTCCCGTGAGGTGCTGCGTGCGTTCGGAAGGCTGTGGCCAACTTCTCCCTCCGCTGCATGGGCTGGCGCTGGGCTACAGGGACATGGGCTGTTTGGGAACGAAGATGGTGACATGGGCTGCCGGCCCAGTTCGGAGTGAAAGGCGTGGAAGCGTCCACGTCTACTCGCTGGCTCGTACAGGAGCTCGGGAGGAAATAGATCGAACCGGTACGCAACTTAGCTGTGGCATTTTCATGTAATTTCAACGAACTCCAACTTCTCGTTTTGAGCTGGAAGCGGGGAGCTGGGTTTGACTAGCTTCTCGTTTTTGCACTGGCAGGGCCGTTTGCTCCGCGAAGCCAGCTTCTTGGAGCTGCCGCGTTCGGGACGACTCCACTCGCTGAGCCTAGAAGCTGGGAGCAGGATAGGTTCCGAACGGGGCCTTAGTACGAGCAACCAACAAAATTTCTAAGTTTCACTACGTGGGACCGACAACTTAAACTTTAAATTTCAACTTTAAAACTATATACGAGCGACCGGCAATAAGTTTTAGAAGTTACGTTGGGCAAAATTGTAACTTTCAAATATTAAAACTTAAAAACTTACCGCGTCCTCTTCCGAAATCTAACGATTTTGTGGACCGCAAAGCAATCAGGTGGATACGCAGGGCTGTGCAGGTGCATGCTCTTGCAAGTGAGCGTCTGTGTGCATTTCGACGAGAAATGAAATCTGCTGAAGTACTCAATATAACCCCAACTACTCCAATATGGATATTTTTCTGAAAAGAAATATGTTGTGCTTGATCTAAATAATCGCATGCGTATATATGCATCCAACTTCCAAAACAATGTTTGCTTGATCCGGTGACCGCCTGGGTGTGTCGTTTTGGTCCTCACAAAACATATATTACCTCCGTCATGGTTTATTGGTTCTCTTTGTATTTTGCGTTAAACTTTCACCATAAGTTTAAGTAACAAAATATTAATGCATGTCACTAACAAGTTGGATTCGTATTTAAACATAGTTTTCAACAATGTTATTTTGGATGACATGCATTAACATTTTATTAGTTAAATCTAAGGTCAACATTTGATAGAAAATACGAAGAGGACCAATAAATCAGGACAGAGGTAGTACGCAACAAGACCACATCCAAATGGACAGCTGGTACTAAGCTCTTTTCCAGACTATTCGGCCCTCTCGCATCTAGCTTGGGGCGGATATAAGGCGGTGCGGACATGTCCAAACCGTGTTCATCACGTTGGAGCAGTCCAGTCCAACGGAACATATACCCACTTCGAATCAAACCCATGACCCTCAACCGCTCTGCTTCCTCTTCAGCCTGTCCTCTCTTCGAGCTCCGAGTTGCCCCTGGCGACCGCGAGTCGAGGCGCTCTGTGCAGTCATCGGTGGAACGACATCGCTCCCGTGGCTCCGCCCCCTTCCCGGTGTCACCGCCATCACGCACTTCCGGGCGCCGTTCGCTACTCGTGCCATGTCCTATGAGCCTGTGTCAGCTTTCAGAATTCAAGGCGCATCACGCAGAGTGCCCAGGATAGGACCAAATCTAGCTGTCGCGGCACCACTCCGGTCGCTCGTCTGCCCGACTCCAACGACGACCAGCTCCCTTGACGAGGTCCTGTGCCGACCGTTGCCAAGACGGACGTTTGTCACCGCGCACAAAAATGTGAAGCCATCACTGGAGGGGATCGAAGCCTCCTAGCGTGTCGTGGCTGAGAAAACGGCAATCGCCGTCAAAGCTCGCATCGTCGTTGAGAAGCAGGCCCGCACTGCCAGACGTCTCGTCGGGTCCCTTGCTCCTCGTCCTCCTCCCATAATAGCTCCTCTGACTCCGACGACATCCGAGACCATGACCCATACACGGTCTTCGCCATGTACTATTGCCGCTCTGGATATGACAATGGGAAGGACAAGGCAAAAGCGGTGAATCTTATCATCTTTCATAGTTAAATCCACAGTATATGTAGTAGTAGAATATGTTTTTCATCGTTTCATTGTTTGGCACTTCATTTTTTGTTGAGTAATTCAATGGTCTAATGGCACATGCCATCTTTTGGTGTTGTCGCCTTACTTAGTGACTAGCTCAAGTGCATTCGATCGCAAAAAAGATTAGCATTGGCTCCGGGTCAAATCTATAGGGGGAATGTAAATCAAATGCGAAAGAAAGGGAAACACTTATGTTTCCTCTGCTTCAGTGTCGTGATAGAGTCAGGATGTTTACGATACCTACACATTCATTGCTCTAACTTGTGATGAATTGACGTCCTTTTTGATTGTCCGATGCAATGTGTGCCAAGCTGTATGTACTTTGTATGGATTTGGTTCTACGTGATTGATGTATAAATTTGTATGAATTTGGGTTGGAAAACGAAAGGACAGCTGCGAACAAGAACATATACGGAGCGAGCCTATTAAGGGATGATGGTACAAACGGCTTCAACGACGAGTTTATGCACTATGGTGAAAACAAGATTTTTGATCAAGCTATGTCGACACTCACATGCGTCGTGTCGTGTCCTTTCTAAAGGTGGTGGATTGAAGATTAACTTTGGGGATGAGAATCCGGAGTTCAACTTTAGGTTGGACTCGTCATGAGACATGCGGCGGTTACTTCTTGAAGGCGTAGACTAGGAGTTGCGTATTTTTTTTTTTGATTTTGTCTTGTACAATTCAGTTAGTGGCTATCTGGTGGATTTATTGTCACTAGACATGCGACCTCAGATTTTATTTGGTTTATTTACGGATCAATATTGTTTGGCTGCTGAATTTTATATTCTTAATAATATACTATATGGCTGTGGGTAGAGGCCGGGGATAGAGCAACTCCAATGGGGCAACCCATTTCGTCCGCGGCCGTCCGTTTGGGTCGGCGCGGACAGAAAAGGCGGCCCAATGCGCCGACCCAAACGGATGCCCGTCCGTTTTTCATCCGCGGGCGACCCATTCCCGGCTCATTTTTGAGCCGGATTTGCGTCGGCGCGGACACGAGACGGACGCGCGCGCCTACTCCTGTCCCTGTGCCCGCTGGTCTGTGCCACATTGGCCTCCCCTCTCACCCCCGGCCAATAAGCAACCTTGCCCCGCCTTCTCCGTCACCGACGTCGCCGCCCATTTTTGCCGGCGACTCTTCCAGCTGCTGCCGCCTCCACATCCGCCCAGCAACGCCGCCCCTGCCCCCCGTTGCCCGCCGCCTCCGTTTTGCCGCCGGGGAGCAAACTGGTTCCCATCGCCGCTTCCCCCACCGCACAGCCTCCTGCGACGAACAAGATGCCTCGCCGCCCCCGCCACATCCGACCGGCACGCTCGTCAGACGCCGGCGGGGCAGCTAGCTGGTCTGTGGGCGCCGTGTCTCCGCTCGCCGGCCGTCTCTTTCTTCGACGCCCGCAAGCTGTTCAACAACTTGCCAAGGTACAAAAATGGACTCCGCCGACGAGTTCTTTTTCCACAATTTCCTTTGCGACTCCGACGATTCGTCGTCCGACGAGGAGGAGGAGATATTGGCTGCCGTGTTGGTCCATCACCACCTCAACAGCCAGCGGCCGTTGTTTCGTGGCTCCATTCCGGGCCACCTTTCGGCGTTGAATCGTAACCGAGAGAGCGGGCATTTCCTTCTATGGAAGGACTACTTTGATACAACAAATCCGTTGTTCAAACATCAAAAATTCCGCCGCCGGTTCCGTATGAGTAGGCATGTTTTCAACCGTATTAGAGAGGGAGTGGTCGGCTATGATGACTACTTCGAGTGCAAAGAGGATGCTGTCAGCAAAATTGGTTTCTCCTCTTATCAGAAATGCACTGCCGCCATCCGAATGCTTGCATACGGAGTGCCCGGTGATCTCATTGACGAGTACGTCCGTATGAGCGAGTCTACATGCCTAGAGTCTCTGTATAAGTTCTGCAAGGCTGTGATTGCTGTGTTTGGCCCTGAGTACTTGAGAGAGCCTACAACTGAAGATACAACCCGTTTGTTGGCGATGAATGCCAGCAGGGGCTTCCCGGAGATGCTTGGCAGCATAGACTGCATGCATTGGGAGTGGAAGAACTGCCCTTCTGCTTGGCAAGGGCAGTATAAGGGACATGTCAGGGCTTGCACTGTCATACTAGAGGCCATGGCGTCTCAAGATCTCTGGATTTGGCACTCTTTCTTTGGCATGGCTCGATCACACAATGATATCAACGTGCTTCAGCGCTCGCCGGTGTTTGCTAGGCTTGCCGAAGGCAACAGCCCACCGGTGAACTTTACTGTCAACGGCCACAACTACGACAAAGGGTATTATTTGGGTGACGGTATCTATCCTCGACCACTATTGTCAAAATAATACCCAACCATGTCGGAGAGAAAAGGAAAAGATTTTCCCAAGAGCAAGAGAGTGCTAAGAAGAATGTCGAGCGTGCCTTTGGTGTTTTACAATCTTGATGGGGCATCGTTCGGTATCCTGCTAATACTTGGAGCACGCAGAAACTGTGGGAGGTGATGACTGCTTGTGTGATCATGCACAATATGATCGTAGAAGACGAGCGCCCGGAACGTCTGTACGATCAGGGCTTTCAGTTTCAGGGTGAGAATGTTGTGCCTGAGCATGGAGTAGCGGCAATATTTGAGCAATTCACTCAGTTTCATGAAGACATACATGATTGGAAAACTCACGTGCAACTGCAAAATGATTTGGTTGAGTATATGTAGACTCATGTTGGCAACCAATAGATGTATCTTCTTTTACTCGTTTGCAAAACTATGTGAAACATTTTTATTTGTATTTGGCTTGTAAAACTATACTATTTATTTGGGCCGCTAAACTATTTTGCTTGCATTTTCATTTCATAATATGTTTGAATGCAAATCAATGTAAAATTGGGCGGCCAGCCGGTCACGCCTGCACATATGGGTCGGCGCGTTGGACGCGCTGTCGATTTATATGAAAAACAGGGCAGACGCCGGGCAGGCGGCCGACCCAAACAGACAAAATCGCCGTCCATTTGGGCCGGCCCGTTGGAGTTGCTCTTATCTCCTTAAAAAAAGAAAAAAGAAAAGGAGCGAGCCTATTATGCGGATGCAAGCGGACGCATCCATCCATCCGCGGACATATAGAGAGGGCCAAATTAAATTAGGCGAGTGTGGTTGTCGATGCTCTAAACCCCAACTGAGAAAATCCACCCCTTTCCTCTTCCTCCCACGCCTGGCGCCTCTCTCTCCACCACCGTATCCTGTTCTCCCCCCTCCTGCCATCGCGTTGCAAACCCTCGCAATCATGTGAACATCTCGCGATCCTCATATACACAGTTCCATGTGGCGCAATGCCCCTGCGCTAAACTTTTATGTTGTTGTTGTTGTTGTCGCCAATTAAGGGACGGGAGCGGTACCAGCGATGGCGGGGACGGCGGCTGGTCGCTGCGGCCGATGGACGCGGAGCAGCTGCGGGAGTGTGGGCACCGGATGGTGGATTTCATCGCGGATTACTACAAATCCATCGAGTCATTTCCCGTCCTCAGCCAAGTCCAGGCACGACCACTCTTACTCTCGGCAAATCCTGCAGTACAACTTGTTCACGTGCTGCTTCCGCACCTTTATCGCCTATATTATGACTTGGCCTATTGATTGATCCATCTACTAGCTTTAATCCATGTGTTCTGTAAATAACTCTCTGGTATGGACTATATAACTCCGCTACTACTAATGATATAAGATGCGCAATTGTGAACAATCAGAGCCTTCAGTGTTGGCATACTTAGCTGCCACTCAGGAATGCTATGTTGCCTGATTTTGCAGCGGGAATACATACCAGAGCTTGAACAGATAAGGTAGAACTATGAAGACGATATCTCAGATGTGTATGGAGGCTACGAATCACCGTAACAATTATTAGAAGTGGTGGCTGCCGGGAGTATGAGGAAGTTGGAGTGGAGGACTGACTACCGAGGATCACAAAGACAGTAAGTAATGGGGACTGAGACTCAGAAGGTACCGTGCGTTGGCGAATATAGTGAATGGAAATTCAGAACTGTCAAAATTTACATACAATAGATGGCGTGGCTAACAGAGGAAAAAGTGCAGATGGTGGGGGATAATATGGTACTACTGATTGTGCCACTGAGGGAATGCAGTCGCGGGTATGGCTAAGTTTTAATCGCACAAACGTACAGATATAACATATAAGTCCCATGGGCCATGGCTATAGCACATTAATCATTAGGTGATTCTCGGATAATTGATACTGAAGACTTGACATATTTTTTTACTCACCCAGAATTGGACTTCATGCCTTTTCTAGTTCAACCAGAAAACTCTGGATCCTTCATGTTGTGAAGTGGTGATGTTGCAATTAAAAAATTAAGAAAACAGTCAAATTTACTACTCTTTATCTAGAGAAGATGGATTGTGTGAAGGAGTATCGTTGGCACTGACTAAGATCTGTGCATCCATTTCATTGCAGCCAGGATATCTGAAGGAACTTCTTCCAGATTCAGCTCCTAACCGACCTGATACTTTGGATGCCCTTTTTGACGGTGATCTTCCCTCCAGTCTACTTTGAAGTGATATCGGAATTTAAGTTATCAATTGCATTCCATGTGTTTGCCAAAAGAAACCTTCATTCATTCAGCAAATTGTTCTGATGCCCAGATATTCGTGAGAAGATAATACCTGGAGTAACTCATTGGCAAAGTCCAAGTTATTTTGCATACTATCCCTCAAATAGCAGCACTGCTGGATTCCTGGGGGAGATGCTTAGTGCTGCCTTTAACATCGTTGGCTTCAGTTGGATAACCTCTCCTGCTGCAACTGAGCTAGAGGTTATAGTCTTAGACTGGTTTGCAAAAATGCTTAAGCTTCCAAGCCAATTTCTGTCAGATGGTAAGAATGCAACCATATATTGTGGTTTGATACATAAATTATTTGTTGATCTCAACATTATTTTTTGCAATTTGGTTCTTCTATAATATGTATCACCTCATAATTAACTGGCATGTCTAGGTAAAAAAAGAATGAGAACGTTTGATTGACAAATACTGCGTAAAAACTTTGCATACTTGGTTATTCGGTATTTATTTATTGTGCGTTGCCATTCTGTATTTATTCAACTACTCTTTATTGTTTCCTTCTTTAACATATTGAGTGTCTGTCCCTCAAAAAAAAATATTGAGTGTCTGGTCTAGTTTTACGGGTTCAAGTCCTGGAAACAGCCTCTTGCAGAAATGTAGGGAAAGGCTGCGTACTATAGACCCAAAGTGGTCGGACCCTTCCCCGGACCCTGCGCAAGCGGGAGCTACGTGCACCGGGCTGCCCTTTTTTTTGTCTGGTCTAGTTTTACATAGAATCCTTAACTACTTCTTCAAGCTACTCCATTAAAACATGTGGTCGTTTCTTTCTTTTCCGCGGGCACCATTACATGACACTGACTACAATTTCCAAATCATATAGTGAAATAATCGGGTAACTCAGTATGAACAATCTGGCAACCACACACTATAAATCTGGTAAATGGTACAACAACAAAAAAAAAAAAAATCTTTAGTCCCAAACAAGTTGGGGTAGGCTAGAGCTGAAACTCATAAGATCTCGTAGCTAACTCATGGTTTTGGCACATGGATAGCTAACTTCCACGCACCCCTGTCCATGGCTAGTTCTTTGATGATACTCCAGTTCTTCAGATCTCTCTTTACGGACTCCTCCCATGTCAAGTTCGGTCTACCCCGACCTCTCTTGACATTATCATCACGCTTTAGCCATCTGCTATGCACTGGAGCTTCTGAAGGCCTACGCTGAATATGCCCAAACCATCTCTCAGACAATGTTGGAGAAGCTTTTCTTCAATCGGTGATACCCCAAGTCTATCCCATATATCATCATTCCGGACCCTGTCCTTCCTTGTGTGGCCACACATCCATCTCAACATGTGCATCTGCGCCACACCTAATTGTTGAACATGTCGCCTTTTAGTCGGCCAACAATCAGCGCCATACAACATTGCCGGTCGAATCGGCGTCCTATAGAACCTGCCTTTTAGCTTTTGTGGCACTCTCTTGTCAGAGAGAACGCCAGAAGCTTGGCGCCACTTCATCCGTCCGATTTTGATTTGATGGTTCATATCTTCATCGATATCCCCATCCTTCTGCAGCATTGACCCCAAATATTTGCATAGATTTCTTGGTAGACATCGGCAACTCTGTAAGACTAAGTGGGGGATGTGCTCCAGTTAGAGTTACACGCTGCCACTTGTTTATCCTCCTACGTGCATCGGAATTGAAATAGTTTGATGCAATCCTAGAATCATGTGATTCAGACCGTGATTTGGACTATCCTTGATCTGAGATATCTACTTTATAGATGCCGCTTTAGCAGAATGTTATTCCCTCCATAAAGAAATATAAGAGTGTTTAGATCACTAAGGTAGTAATCTAAACGCTCTTATATTTCTTTACAGAGGGAGTACTTCGCTGCTATCTTTTGATGTAGTACATGTATATGTTTTTCCTTAGGGTAAAAATTGCGGACTTCTGTTCCTAGCAAAAGTCATGCTTCTGAGTTTCTCTATGGCATCCCTCTTTGCAGCGCCTGGTGGAGGAGTAATCCAGGGTACTGCCAGTGAAGCAGTTCTTGTTGTACTATTGGCTGCACGAGATAGAACTTTAAAGAAGCATGGGAAAAAGTCCCTTGAAAAGTTAGTAGTTTATGCATCTGATCAGACACATTCTGCTCTGCAAAAGGCATGCCAGGTATCCAGATATCATCCAACCAAAGTCCCACTAGAATGTTTTCCAGTTATTTGTTATGAATAAATTACCTGTCTTTTCTGTTCTTCAGGTTTGAAGTTATTTCAAAGAATTACAATTAGGTAGTTAGATAAATATGCATTATGTTCATGTACTTTTTATTTTATTTTCTGTTGACCTGAGGTAAAATTCTGTTGAAGATTGCAGGAATTTTCCCAGAGAACTTCAGAGTTGTCAAAGCTGACTGTAGTAAGAACTATGCTGTTGCACCTGAAGCAGTGACAGAGGCCATTTCCATTGACTTGTCATCTGGTTTGATACCATTCTTCATCTGTGCAACAGTAAGCAATAAGCCATGCTTTCTTTGTATGCAAACCTCTTTGAATTAGATAATGGAAAACTTGTATGTGAATTTCAACATTGATATTGCTAGAGATATATGCATTGTTGTTTCCCATTTGTATTAGGATTCCTACTTATCTCCTCTCTAGTACACGTATATATACTGGCCTTGAGCGCATCGAACAGATCAAGTTGCTTACATCTCAACATGATTTACTATACTATTTCAATGAACTACTTGAGGCGACTCGGGCGGCTCTTCAAACCCTAGCCGCCAGGGTCACCTCCACCTCCATTCCTTCCCTCCGCCGCTGCCGGAGGACGCCGCTGGGCTAAGCCCCGGGGGCCGACGGCGGTGGCGGAGGCTCTCCTCCCTGGATCGCGTCGGAGGGGGTGGGGCGGGACCTCCACGCGCGTGACGGCGCAGCGGTGATTTGATCCATGGTGGCGCGATGTTGTGCTCCGGGCCGAGGCCTTGGGCGGCGGCGCGGTTGCCTGGTGGCGAGCCGGCGGCGGCGGCGTGAAGAGGGCGCCGTGGAGGTCTGGGCTGGCCAGATCAGGATCTTGGGGCGGCGGCCCTAGACGGCGGCCGCGGGTGAAGCTCGGGCTTCCCGCGGCGGCATGGCGTGGTCCAGTCCATATCCAACGCGGATCTGCGTCGGCGGTCTCGTGGCTTTGCCACGGATTGGTTCCGATCAGAGACGGTGATGAGCGTGCGGGATCGATCTCGGCGGCTCTCGCGGTTTGGTGAGGTGGGGTGGGAGTCCTCCTCCCAGGCTCCAGCGGTGGCGCATTCAGGCAGTGGCCGGTGTGCCAGGGCTCCTACGGTGGCACTGCTGTTGCGGTTGGTCGCCGGATCTAGGCGGCTAGATCTGGGGCTTTGAAGGCGGTCGAGACAGTGCACAGGTTGTCGGGTGGATTTCTTGGGACGGATCCGAGTGAAAACTTGGTCTTCGGTCGTTGGCCGGAGCCGGTGATGACGATGCCCTTATCATCGTTTCCTTCATGAAGGCATCATCGAGGTACAAATCCCACACCCACCCAATACCTCCGGGGGAAAGCCTAGATCAGTTGATCAGATGACGACGGCATTCATGTGTCGTTACCCCCTTGGGGGCGGCATTCTTGGAGATGCACTCAGGCTCGAGGGACCAGCGGATGGCTTCTTCGGTGGAGCGGTGTTTCTTTCTACATATTCATGGCGGCGGCTCTTGGCGGCATGGGGCAGCGGAGGCTTGGCGTCAGATGTGTGGTGAAGGACACGCGCAAGAGGTCGACGCTGTCTGGCATCGTGGTGGCGTCAGCGGCAGCTAGACCGGGCAAGGTCGATGCAGCAGTACAACTCTGAAGATGGATTGGTGGCAGGTGGCTGCGGCGGCCTCATACCCGGCAGGCGTCCTGGTTGAGGAGCACGCCGGACTGGTGGGTGCCCATACCCGGCAGGCGTCCTGGTTGGGACCTCAGGTCTTAGATGTTAGGTTTGGCTGCGAGGACTGTTTGGTATTAGGCCCAGACTATCAACGCCCCTTCATCAACTGGACAGGAGTAGCGACAGATGTTGCTTAGATGGTGGCTTTGCTCTTACTGTTGTACGACTTTGTAAGGTCTTGTGTTAATAATTAATAAAATGGCCGTATGCATCGTCCAGATGCAGAGGCCGGGGGTATTCCTCCTTTTCTAAAAAAAACTTGAGTTAATATATACTCATATACTCCCTCCGTTCACAAATATAAGATTTTTTTTCTGAAAAGGGGGGATTCCCCGGCCTCTGCATCAGAAAGATGCATACGGCCATCTTATTAACAGAATAAAGTAGTGCCAACATGGTTCGAAAGGTCTCCTAAAGTAATAAAAAAGCACAGAAAGCTCACACAGAGCCAAAGAGGGCTAGAAACATCAACTAGCCAAGAAAAGACGCCACAACCGGCTGGCTAAAACTAGATAGGGATACTAAATGCCTATCCTATTACATGACCGCCATCCAAACCGGTTGAAGATATCCCGAGCTACCATCTCCCAGCGGAAAGACCCAGTAACCAAATGCTCCCTGGCCTCCGTCTGGGTGAGTAGCGACCACGAACGGATCAGTGCCGTAGTTCGGAATAAGACCTGCAAAAAATGTATACATGATATTCTGTTAAAAACCAAATCATTTCTGCAAGTCCAGATAGTCCACAGCAAAGCACAAACTCCAACCCGAATATGTCTCGCTAAGTCAGGCTCAATCCCATTAAGCCATGTCCCAAATAACGCATTAACAGAATTCGGTGGATTGATATTAAAAGCAATGCGGACCGTCTGCCAAAGAACCTTGGCCAACGGGCAATCAAAAAAGAGGTGTTTGATAGTCTCATCCCGATCGCAGAAACTACACCTAGTAGGTCCTGTCCCATTACGCTTTATCAAGTTGTCCTTAGTTAAAATAACTTGTTTATGGACAAACCACATAAACACTTTTATTTTCAAAGGAACTTTGACATCCCAAACATGCTTGGACGTAGGAATGGAGTTCGAATTAATAACATCAATATACATTGATTTAACCGTGAATGCTCCAGACTTAGTCAACTTCCAGCATAATTCATCGGGTTGTTGTGAAAGCTGGACTTCCATCAGTCTCCTAACTAGACGGAGCCATTCTTCCCAACGATTGCCCACTAGCGTTCGTCGGAACTGAATATTAAGGGGGGTAGATTGAAAGACCGATGCGACGAACACCTCACGTCGTTGAACAATGCGGTACAAAGACGGGTATTGGATGGCCAAGGGTGTCTCGCCGAGCCAAGTATCCTCCCAGAAACGTGTACTCGTGCCGTTTCCAATAACAAACTTCGTCCTATTAAACAAGGCCTGTTTGACTTTCATCAGGCCTTTCCAGAAGGGCGAGTCGGTCGGCCTGACTGTAACCTGGGACAAAGTTTTTGTCTGGAGGTACTTGCTGTGAAGGATTTGAGCCCACATAGCATCATTCTCCGATGAGAGCTTCCACAGCCACTTGCTAAGAAGGCATTTATTCTTAACTTCTAGATTCTCAATACCTAGACCCCCTTGGTCTTTTGGTCTACAGATGATATCCCATTTAGCAAGCCGATATTTTCTTTTAAGCTCATCACCCTGCCAAAAGAAACGCGATCGATAGAAGTCCAGTCTCTTCCTAACACCAACTGGGACCTCAAAGAACGATAGGAGAAACATTGGCATACTCGTGAGCACCGAATTAATCAGGATTAATCGGCCTCCGTATGACATGAGCTTACCCTTCCAGCAACTCATTTTCTTCTCAAATCGGTCCTCGATGCACTTCCATTCTCTGTTTGTCAGCCTACGATGGTGGATTGGAATCCCCAAGTAAGAGAAGGGTAACTCTCCCAACTCACACCCAAACAATTGCCTATAAGCATCCTGTTCATCTTTGGCCCTACCAAAACAGAACAGCTCGCTCTTATGAAAGTTAATCTTTAACCCGGTCAATTGTTCAAATAGGCATAACACAAGCTTCATATTTCTCGCCTTGGCCAAGTCATGCTCCATAAAGATGATTGTATCATCAGCGTACTGAAGGATGGATACACCTCCATCAATAAGATGAGGTACCAATCCACCTACTTGACCATTTTCCTTAGCCCTTCCTATCAAAATTGCTAACATATCCACCACAATGTTAAACAAGATAGGGGACATCGGATCTCCTTGTCTTAGGCCTTTATGTGTCTGGAAGTAA
Organism: Triticum aestivum; assembly: GCF_018294505.1. Taxonomy (NCBI): domain Eukaryota; kingdom Viridiplantae; phylum Streptophyta; class Magnoliopsida; order Poales; family Poaceae; genus Triticum; species Triticum aestivum. The sequence goes on from NC_057807.1 coordinate 246,569,208, forward strand.
TGACCTATGTCATCATTAACTCTAATTCCCACACTACCTTTTTGCGTAAATGATTCAACCTGTCGGCGCCAGGCTTCATCAAAACCTTTCATACGCAATGACTGTTGGAGGAATGGCCATTTGACCTTATCATACGCTTTCTCGAAATCCACCTTAAAAATTACTCCATCTAATTTTTGGAATGGATTTCATGGAGTGTTTCATGCAGGACGACCACCCCTTCAAGGATATTTCTGTCCGGCATGAAAGCGGTTTGGGACTGTTGCACCACAGAATGCGCAATCTGTGTAAGTCTGTTAGTCCCGACCTTGGTGAAAATTTTGAAACTAACATTGAGAAGACAGATCGGCCTGAATTGCTCAATTCTCACCGCATCCGTCTTCTTGGGAAGCAGTGTGATAGTCCCAAAATTCAAGTGAAATAATTGAAGCTGTCCAGAGAACAGATCATGGAACATAGGTAGTAAATCCCCCTTAATAATGTGCCAGCACTTTTTATAGAACTCTGCCGGGAATCCATCTGGTCCGGGAGCCTTATTGTTTTTCATCTGTGCAATAGCATCAAATACCTCCTTCTCTGAGAACGGGGCAACCAGAATATCATTGTCGGCAGCCGATAGCTGAGGTACATCCTCAGTCCTGGACTCATCGAGGGACACACAATTATCCTCCGGAGGTCCAAATAACTGCTTATAATAGTCGGTAATATATGTTTTTAGGTTATCCTGACCTAAAATAGTGCCCTCGTCTTGCTCAAGCTGAAAGATACGCTTCTTTCTGTGCTTGCCATTAGCTATCAAATGGAAGAATTGAGTATTCACGTCCCCTTGGACCACTTTGCGAACTTTAGCTCGCAAAGCCCACTTCAATTCTTCTTCGCGGAGCAGTTCTTTCAACCTCTTCTCCGCCTCATTTTTAACCTGAAGCTCAGCTGGCGATAAAATAGTGGATTCGGCCTGTATGTCCAGGGCCTGTATGAGAGTAAGGAGTCTATCCTTTTCGATCTTATACACACCACTGAGGTGTTAGCCCAGCCCCGTAAGAAACTTCTCAAATGCCTAATCTTATTCTGCCAACGCTCTATCGCAGTCTTGCCACCTACACCTCTATTCCATTCCCTGGCAATCAAGTCCAAGAACCCCTCACGTTCAAACCATGACATCTCGAAGGAGAAGGTGTTCTTGTTGCCGACGTGGTTCGGCTCCCCTGAGTCCACTAACAATGGGGTGTGATCAGATATTCCCCTCGAAAGAGCTTGCACCGTAACCAGAGGGAACTTTTGTTCCCACTCCACGCTCGCAAGAACTCGATCAAGTTTTTCATAGGTTGGGTTTGGCATAGCATTAGCCCAGGTGAACTTTCTACCAGAAAGCTCAATCTCTCTCAGGTCCAAGCTTTCAATAATGGTGTTGAACATAAATGACCATCTGCCGTCAAAGTTATCATTGTTCTTCTCCTCCCTCCTCCTGATGATATTGAAATCACCTCCAACTAAAATTGGAAGCTGTTCTGACCCACAGATTCGAACAAGGTCCGCCAGAAACTCCGCTTTAAGCTCGGGCTATGCGGCACCATAAACCGCCACCAAAGCCCAGTTAAAACCATCTATCCTAGACCTGACCCGAAACTTCACCGCGAAGTCGCCCATAATTACACTTCGGACTTCAAGCGAATCGCATCTCACACCTAGTAAGATACCACCCGATCTTCCTCGCGGAGGGAGGCAATGCCAATCGAAATCAATACCACCCACAAGAGAAGAGAGAAACTGGGGCGCAAAGTTATCTCTACCCGTCTCCGATAGAGCAACAAAATCTAACCTCTGCTCTGAAGCTGCCTCAGCTAGGAATCTTCTTTTAGCCAAGTCCTTCAGACCTCTGCTATTCCAAAAAATTCCTCTCCTAATTCATCATGGAATTTTTTAGTGGTTCGAATCCTAGCACTCCTACGAACTGCGGAATCGGGATAGATCTTCCGTTTCCACTTACGCTTAGGTTTACTAACCTCTGTCGCCCGGTCCTCATAGCCGGGTTCACAAATATTACTAGCATCATTCTCTAGGGGTACATCATCTTCCTCAGAGTCATGATTGGGGGGTGCTAGATCCGCACACAGATTATCGAGCACTCTAACCCCTAACGCATCAATCTCATCATCATTCATTGGTTTAACTGCTGCTAGATTACGAATAGTCTCTAAGGCACGTTCCGCTTCCAAATCTAATAGATCATTCACCGAATTGGTAATCTCACTATCCGTAGCACCTAGTGAAACTCCTAATTGGTTTGCATTATTTATAATGTCCTCATTAGAAAAATGCAATAAGGAATTAGATAAGTTGACGGACATACCAGAAGATAAAGCAGCCTCCTGAAGCTTGGCCGCCCTCATAGCGCACCGCTGCTGCATATCATCCACCTCAGGGATGTCGAGGATGCGAGCACTCATCCGTCTCCCCTCGGATATAGGGTCCGGGATCCCGCCAAACGCAACAACCTCCTCCCTAGTAAAACCTGTCACTGAATCCCTCAAAGGGTCTGCCGAGGTTACCAGAGAAGGCGTCTGCGGGCTCCCCATCCCCTCAGACGGGTGCCCCACACCAGGGACCCCGGCCATGGGTAGGAGCGAAGAGGGGATGACAAGGGCCGCCTGCCCACACCCTCCTCCCACCCCAGCCGTCGGCTCAGTCAGATGAGCCATCAGAGAGGGAGAGGCGGTCCTCCTGACCGTCGGAGAAGAGGGAGGAGACAGGGCCTCCTGCCCCGGCGTCCCCCCAAACGCAGCTGCTGCCGCGGTGGTTACCGCCACCATCGGAGTAGCAGGAGTCGAGGCCGCCTGCCTCGGGCTCCCTCTCCCAGCACCGGCCGACCCCCTCGGGGCCGGCGTCACCGACGCCACCAGGATCGGTATGGGGATGGGAGAAGACGAGGCCACCTGCCCCGGACCCCCTCCCCCACAACCCATCACGCCCGCAGTCGCCGTCACCGGAGTCGCGTCCACGTGAGGCGCCGGGAGAAGAGAAGCACCCTCCGGCCTCCTCTCCGAAGCACCTACCGAAGGCCTTGCCGGCCGTCCAGCAAACAATCCAGCATCCCCCTCGAACTCCAACGGAGGGAGCGTGTGCTCAAGATAATCACCAGACTCTACCCGGTCACTCCATAGCCTGGGAGGTGCCGAAGCTGGCTCAAAAGACCCAAAACGCAGAGTAGTCATGGGCACCGCTGGTGAAACTGCGGGCTCAACCCCGGTCCCATCCCCAGGCGACTGAGAGGCTGGGTGAGAACCGTTAGACCCCTCTCGCGTGGGCCCATCTGACGGTGCCCCCTTGGCCCCCGCATTACCATCACTGTCGTGCATGTCAACATCGTTACCATTAACCGCATCAGCAAATAAATCGATGTCCTCAAACTCGATCTCTAGCGGGAACACCTCTCCCCTATAGGTCCAGTTGACCTTATCAGGCACGAACTCAATATCCAGAACACTTACTAAAAGCCGGGCCACCCCATGGGCACGTGTGAACGCCATATCCACTTTTTCTGTCTTTCCAACCATGATGCCCATACTGGCCACCACACGAGCATCCTGCAGAGGCTTAGAAGGAGCCCCTAAAAACCGCAACCAGACCTGCGTAAGCGGCTTTCCCTTAGGCTCAACCTGCTTCCACTCGTTAAACTCCAGGATACACTTAGTACCGGGGACTTTACACAAGCCAAAGCTCAACAATCTCTGCAAATCATCCACATATGAGAAATCAACCTTAAAAACCCTGTCCTCGATAAGCACCAACTCCCATCTAAAATCCCCGGGAGCCAGCTCCTGAAGCCTCCTCACAATCTGTGCCTCAGTCACCTCGCCCTGGGTCGCTCTCACAATCCCGGTAGTCAAGCTCAGGGTATCTTCCGGGACCTCTCTCGCCGCCGGGGACTCAAAAAACATGAGCTCAGCACAATAGACTCCATAAATATTCAGCGTCGGAGGCAGGTCACGCAACAACGGGCAGTCTCCCGAGTCATGTGCAGGCTTGCCACACGACTCACACAGCTGGGCCACACACTCAGCAATGAAGTGGCCCTTCTCACCACAACGGTAGCAAATCATCCTCTCCTTCTTACGAGCATATTTGGACGCCCTCTCGGCATCAGACCTGTCGGTAGCCTCATCCACCGTCCCAGCCTCAGGAACCTCAACACTGGCCAAGGCGTTCACCACCTCCATCGCCTGTGAAGGGAGCTCAGTGGAAGTAGGGTCAGACTCCACTGTAGCAGCCATAGGAACAACAGCCCTGGGCGGGGGCGGTCGGCGAAATCTCCCACGGCCCCCACCCCGACCACCACGATGGCCACGAAAGCCTCCTCTCTGACGGTGATCCGGGCCGGAGGCCCCCTCGACAAAGCCACCTGCCGGGCCGAGAAACGGTCTCTCAGCAGACCCGTCGCTTTGCCAGGCATATCCACGACCTCCTCCCGTAGAAGAGGATCCTCGGTGCTGTCCGTCACCATACGCATCGTACCCATCATCCCCCCACTGGTCTCGGGGCGGATCGTTGGGCTCTCTGTTGTTTGTCTGAGTCGGACCGGACCGGTTTTGCGCCGGCCTAGCAACGTAATGGGGCGGAGGTGCAGCCCGTGGTTGATTGCCTGCGGTCGCCGGCCAGCCCCCATTAGGCCGAGGCCCTCCACCGCGGCCAGCAGGAGTCTCACCAGACGCACAAATATAAGATGTTTTGTATATTTTCAATATGGACTATATACAAACTGAAATGAGTGAACAAACACACTAAAACGTGTCTATATACATCCGATTCTGAATAAAGTTAGAACATCTTATATTTATGAACGGAGGGAGTAGTTACTAAAAATTTGAGGTCCTGATATTAGACCAGCGTCTGTTTATCCTATTGGTCATGTAAGTAATGTTGAATAATGTTGTTCACGATGTAAGTTTCTGACGATGGGAAAATATTACATGGAAAGGTTCCTCAGGTTGTAAGTTACATGATAATAAGCAGTACAGGTTTCAATGCAACCTCAAATAACTTGTAAACTACGAGAGTGATTCAATCTCATCTACGAGATAAAAAAAACAAAATGCACTGCTGGTATCCATTGCATGGTCACTAAGAAGTTGTCTTTTTTGTGTCTCATAAATGAGTGATTTTGATCCTTACATTTTGCACCAGATATAGGACATCCCTTTTCTATACCTACTGATTATTTATGAAGTTTTTGGAACTTCTATACCATATTGTCCCAGGATTGCAACCAGGACATCCTGATCATATAAGCCATTGTAATAGATATAAGTGTTTGCAATATACGAACTGCTCCCGCACAGAATCAGGTTTGCAGTTATTTCCACCCGAAAGATATTGCCTTAAAGGCTTAAAACCATACAATGGCAAATCTAAGCTGAAAATAAAATAAAATCTGAACTCTTTATTCCCAGTCGGATACTCTTAAGGCCTTGTTCGGTTGACAGGGAATTGGAGGGGGTTGGTAGGGATTAAATCCTCTACAAGTCAAAATCCCCTTAAATCCCCTCCAATCCCTTTGAGAAGGGGTGTGACTGAACAAAGGCCTAAAGGCAGTGGTGCCAGTTTGTTTACATTAGATAATTCCAACACCACTTACTGGTGTGGTATGTGTCCAGTGTATTTGTTAGCTGTGTAGTTTCCCCTTTACATAGGCTTCTATTTGCATATGTACTGGTTACTTTAACGATGACCTATGATCAAGAAAATGGGATTACCATGCAACACATGATCTAGTCTTAGAGGCGAGACTAGGAACCTATTTTGTGTTTATGTTTCCACATATGCTTATGAGTTTTCCTCTAAATCTCACATTCAAGAACCATGGCAATTATAGCACAGAAATAAATATTAATTACAAACGTGGAAGTAAATAATAACATTTATTATTGCCTATAGGGCATATTCCCAACACACGCGGGAGGCAAATCTCCTACCATGCACTTTTGCATTGGACGCTGGTGACCGCGTCGGTGTTGGCCTAGAAGAACAACCGACAGCGCAGCAGGCATCCCTTCCGGAAGTTGTGCAGCCTTGCAGGGCAGCCATGGCATAGGACGGGAGGGCAGAGAGCACCGCGTTTGGAAGCACCCCTTGCCGCAGAAGGTGAAGCCCTCGTTTTGATGTGGATGTTCTCAACGAACCCTTCCAGGATCATGCTGCTGGTGAAGATCACCAGGCTCCGATACTAAACTAGTATGAACCTTAAATGTGATTGAAAATTGCCGGAATGCTTGACTGGGGCTATCACTCTAGCCATGGCGCTCCAGAGCAGAGGTTATAGAATAGGTAACTGCATAATGCTGTAACAGAATAATAGGAAGATATATATTTGGGTTTCTTGCTGACATTTGTTAGATAGACAGCCAAAGCATTATATAGCCGGCTTTACCACAAAATTAAGGAACTACCAACTTGTGTACCAGGAAACTAATTATATGCAAGTGATTAGTAAAATCCCTACTTGCTAAAGGTAACTAAGATACTTATCCCCTGGGTAACTGGGATCCTTATCTCTGACCACTCTTTGTAACATGATTACATGATGAATGTTACAAAAAATAAACTGGAATGATGTTCTCCGATGTGTAATAAGCTTATCTTTTTATCTGGTAACACATATTTTTGCTCCTTATTTACTTTCTAAGGAAAGCTCTTATTTGTTTCAGGTAGGCACAACATCTTCATCGGCCGTGGACCCCTTGCCTGAACTAGGAAACATAGCACAGGTGTTTAGGCCCATTGGTTGAATTGGGAAATTATATTTGTATAATGAAGTAATATAATCAGTCTGTATTTGATACTTTCTCTTGCTATATTTTCTACAAGTATTTTCCAAAAAATTGACGATCTTCTGCCAGGCAGGAATAGAACACAGTTGTGTTGGTGCTAGTTCGAAACCTAGTTATGTCCACTTTTGAGGAACAAGTCTGTGCATTGATGGGTAGTAACTGGTAGCTGGTAGGTTAACAGTGTTTCCCAAAAAAATTATATGGGACCAGTACTTTGAAAAATAATCCTTGTAAATTGATTTTTTATTTTTTTGTCCATATGTTAATCCCAATCAATCTAAATTTGCGGTACAGCTAGAACTAGGTATTTATCAGCTCTCTAGTGGGAACCAATACTGTCCTATGTCTGGGATTTTTCTGGAGCATGTTTTTGGGATGTTGGTTGCACCCCCACTGTTATTAGCAACCTTGTTTTTGTATATGACTTGTGCAAATTGTACATATTGTTATTCATGAATGTACTTTCACTAATTATTTCTTTTTATAATTCTTGTTAGGGCCATGACATGTGGTTCCACATTGATGCTGCATATGCTGGAAGTGCTTGTATATGCCCAGAGTATCGACATCACCTTGATGGAGTGGAAAAAGCTGATTCATTCAATATGAATGCACACAAATGGTTCCTCACAAACTTCGACTGTTCTTTGCTATGGGTTAAGGTAAGCCATGTGATACTGTTCCAATTGGGATAACATGATTTGCGCTTCTAAATAATCTCGCTTTTCTTGTTTTTTCTAAGTATATCAAAATTGATATTGCACAAACTGACATCACACATAACGAACAGGACAGGAGTTATCTTGTGGAAGCATTGTCTACAAATCCAGAGTTTCTTAAGAATAAGGTTAAAATCTCCTTTCTATGTTTTTCTCTTGGAGATTTTCATCATTTCATGGAAGTGCATTTTAATCTACTTTCGGAACTGAATTCTGGATGCTTGTTCGTTTATCTTTTTTTCTCGTACATGCATCAAAGCGCATGTCTTTTTGTATTAGGAGAAAGTGTCGAAACGATGTGCATCTTATACAACTCAAAGAAACAAAAAAAACTAAATTTAACAAAGAATTAAACCTAGGCAAAGAAACGGAGAAACCGAATGAAACAAGCGAAGAAACAAAAAACTGTACAACTTCCCTACTGCTGCTGTTACAGTGGCCACGGCGTCGAGCGTCTTGAGACAATCTCCTTAGGGTTAGGGACTTTGCACCAGTGTTGATCCTCAGTTTCCAAATCCCAGTGGTAACCCGCTGGTTGTCACTGGACCTGTTTGTTACCGGGAGCTATTTTTACTAGTGGAGTAAAATGCACCGGAGGTTCTATAAGTATGAAAAAGCACATCTATGTCCTAAAAGTGGATAAGTGGTATGCACATGTAAGTCCTAAAAGTGGATAAGTGGTAGTGACCACCTGTCCAATGGAATATCTCACCCAAGCAGCAGCAGCGCGCGCTCGCCGTTGCTGTCACGGCCGCGAGCTACCCCTAAGTGCTGGTCACCCTGGCCAGCGTGTCCCTGTCCACCGGCCAATGTGTGTAACAGTCTACTCCTTGATCAATTCCCACTTCTGCACATTCCTATGCACATCAGTTCTCTCACGCTTGGGCATTGGCATGCTCTTGCACCATCGTGAAGCTCTCATGAAGGTGCTAGGGTGGTACGGCAAGCTGCTGGATGACGGCACCCGCAAGACCGCTGAAACCACCAGCAACATCTGGAACCACTGGAAGTATTACACACACCTGAGATGGATTGTCCAGGTGGATTCTGCTCGGAGGAATAGAACCAAGCCCGAGAGTCAGGCTACATAGTCTCAGAGGTTCCAAATATTGCTCACTGGGAGGTTCCAAACAAGAGCTATTAACCTCTGTGGCATCCTGTCTAGTTCGAACACCTCGCTTAGAGTGTCCGAATGCACATAGTATCACCGGTGCAACTCTCTGAACTCACTTGGAGGGACAAACAACTAACACTTGGTGGATCCAATCAGGAAAAACACAGAGAAGATTATGGATGGAACTTTTGAGATTTGATCGAGTTTTTTAAGGTTTGAGTTTGAGCACTTAGCAAGAATTTCTTCTCCTCACTAGGGTCAAGATTCCCCTTTTGATAGTATTGGCATATTTATGACTCAAAGTGATCCTGTATCACAAAAGTCTAAAAAGTCCTTAATCATGCTGATTTTTTTGCAAAGATTTTGAGGGGTCGAAAACCATTTTCCAACTAGCATCTTTTCGGACTTCAGCTTATCATCACTAGAGTAAATTATTTGTTGTCCTGAAATATCAAAAGCCACTATGGTGGCCTAGATGCACTTTCAGATGGGAATCGCCCGGGATAGGGCCAAAGTGTTGGGTGATATTATTCCTGGAGGGTAAACCCCATCCTCGTGTACAGAGTGTGCGGTTGGCCACCTTTTCCCAAACCACGATGTAACAGTGTTTCTTTTCTAACATTGTTATGCAAAGCATTTGAGTATTCAGTCCACGAAGAAAAATTATCCCCTGCAGTTTTAATTGATTGACTTGACAAACTGAAAAATATATTTTCAAGAGAACAAAAAGATTGTGTTGAAAGAACAATGGCATGTCTGTATTCCTGCAATGTGATCAAAAGAATTACGTGTAACAGCTCATTACTGAGTTTCTACATTTGGAAATAAGTCAGCTTTGATGAGTTTACGTAAAATTATGTTTCGATTGTGACATAAGAACTGTTTTACATTTTCAGGCTTCCCAAGCAAATTCTGTTGTTGATTTCAAGGATTGGCAAATTCCACTTGGTCGTCGTTTTAGGTGAAATCTTTTTGGCGACTTTGATAACCACCATTTGTCAAATTTACTGTTTTTCTTTTACAAATTTAATACTCCCTCCGTTCCTAAATGTAAGTCTTTGTAGAGATTCCACTATAAACCACATATGGATGTATATAGATGCATTTTAAGTTTAGATTCATTCATTTTGCTTCGTGTGTAGTCCATCTAGTGGAATCTCTATAAAGACTTATATTTAGGAACGGAGGGAGTAGTTTGGTACTTCCAATTTTGATAAGGAATTAATTCTCCCATACTTATATGTATTTGTTATTTGTTCTATAATTCTTTTCTCCATAGAGAAATATATAGAGAACCCAGCATTCAAGGTGTGTCAGCTAGGTCCTATAAGCATGAAAATCTGGTCACACATACACTATGTTTTCCAAAAAGAATAGACCCGAAAACATAGTATGTGAGGAGATCCCCCCCCCCCCTCATCTCTCGCGACCGCGTCGCCCCCGCGGGCGGCCGGCCGCGCGCCGATCTCTCCCCCCTCCAGCCCCCCTCTCCCCTTCCTCCCCGCCGCCGTCGCTGGCGCCCTCGACCGGCCTGGCCCTGGGGACGCTGGTGGCGGTGGCCCTCCTGACCTTCCCCTCCCGGTGGCTCCCCGGCGCGGGGCGGAGCTGCACCGGGGGGGTGCTCCTAGGCGGCGGCGGTCTAGCTGGCGGTGGGGTTCCTCGTCGCCGAGCGGGCGGGTGGCGGCGCCGTCGTTGGCGGCGGGTGGCGCTGCGGCTCGTCCTGGCGGCGGCGCTCGGCCCAGATCTAGGCCCTACGGGGTAAATCTGGACCTGGGCGGGCCGGCGGCGTGATTCCCGGGAGGCGGGGGAGCGGCGTTGCGCGACGGGGTGCTGGCGGTGCCGACGCCAGCCTGCTGCAGTACGGCCAGCGGGGCTTAGCGGGCCCGTTTCGGGCCTGGCCGGGCCAGGGGTGGCCTGGTATGCCCCGCTGCCGTGTCCGGTCGGCTACTGCGACGGTGCTGGAGGCCGGGCTTCTCGCATGACGGCGGTGGAGGTGGTTCCCTTCCACTCGGCCTTGGTGCTGCTGCTCTCGTCGCGTGGTGCTTCTCTCCGGTCTTCTCGGCCTCGTGTTGGTGCTCGTAGTGAGACGGCGTGGGTGGCGGCGCAACCGTGATGGCGCATTGGGCGGTGGTTTGGATGGTAGGCTCCGGATGGGCGGTGGTGTTTGGTGTGCGGGAGAAATCCTTGCCGGTTCGTCCGGCTCCGATGCGGTGACACCGGCGGGTGCCACCATTCCTTCTTGAAGGGTGTCGGTGGTAGCCATCCCCCACTTTCCTCCGCATACCGGGGGAAACCCTAGGACTCGTCCGGGCAGCAGCGTCGTCGGCGTCGCATACCTTGCCTTCCGCGCTTTGTCGAGCTGCCGTTGTTGGCATTTGTTTCTTCTTCTTTTCTGTCTTTGGGCTTGTTGTGCTGCTCGCCCCAGCATCGCGTTGTGTACTGTTGGTTGGTTGCTTTGGAATACAAAGCGGAGGAAAACCCTTTTTGGGTAAAAGAATAGACCCTAAAAATATATATTCTAATGTTAAAGGCCCAGTCGCTCACAGCTTACCACAATGTCGGCGTTGTACGTGTCTAGCGGTTGCTGCTCAGCTACGTCTATTAATGAGGTTGCCAGGCTCCCCCCCTGGATAGCTACGAGCCCCCAGGCTTCTTGAATTGGAAGATATAATTTTGAGGGTATTTTTGTTGAAAAATAGCGCCTGTTTGGCATCAGTCAACGCACGGTTTTGTGTCGAATATTATGTTCAAGGTAGGTTACAGTTGGACTTTGAGTTGTACGGTGTGTAGAGTGTACAAGGTATGGAGTTATGTTCTTGTAGGACGCTTGTATCCTAGGCCTCCTATATCGACACCTATATCATGTGGGGTAGATACACGATGAACCTATGCCAACATAATAGCACAGACACACAAAGAGAGCCGGCGGCGTGTGCCAGCGCCAGGGCGGCCAGGGTGTAGTATTGCGTCAGTTTCATGGGGACGTAGCCGAGTTCGGTGAACCTTATTAAAAAATCTTGGTGTCATGCCTCATACGATTGCTTGTCCTTGGTAAGATCGACTGCATACCTCGGTTTTAATTTTAGTAAGTGGTATCAGAGTGAGGTTGCACAAAAATCTGCGGGAAACGGTCGTAATACCAGACAAAGTCGTCGGCGAGTTGCGATCCAGAAGCAGACGTTGGTCGTATTGTAATCTTTACTGAAGCAATCAAGAGGAGCAGGTCGATTGCTCGATCATGGCGGTGGTGGAATCATGTAGCAACAGGTGTTCTCAGTGTCTGAAAGTCGATGAGATCGATCAAAGCGGCTGCCGCCTAACGCCCAGAGGCCCGAGCTGCATGCGAGGCCTAGGCAGCATGGAGAGCCGCGTGGCCCAAGCACGGGAGCAGGAGAACACAACCCATGCGAGCTGAGGCAGCAGGCTGATTGGCTTCAAGACAAGACAAGCCCGCGTGAGAGGCTGCTTAGGCACAAGATTTGTTGGAAAAAAGACTGCCAGGGCTAGGAGCATCTCCAGCCGGTTGGGCTCCCCAGCGGCATTTTTTCAGCCGGATGGGGTTGCGCCGGCGGAATTTTGGCTCTGAGGTCTGGATTGTTTTCAGTTGTGCCCCCGCCCAAGAAGCAGCAGAGCTTCATCCAGCGGACTCGTGGCACCACGTCCAGGCGCCTCTCCTCCTAGGCTCTTCGCCAAGCACCTTCTAGAGCCGGACCAGGCCACACCAGGCCGCGGCGGCCGCGGCACTCGCGTCTGCGCTCAACTCGGCCAGCCTTCCAAGACGCTCAGCTCGTCCGGTGTCCGTGGCTCAGCACCTGCTCGACCTCCGGCGTCCGCGCGTGCGTGCTCGACCTGCACGCGACCCGAGCTCCGCCCCGGACGCCGGCCACCACGAGGCCGAGGAAGGAGAGCGGCCTGGCTCGGGCGTGCTCCTCGGGCTGGAGTGTTGTGGTGTGGGCATGGCGCGGAGCTGGTCCGGTGTGTGGGCGAGCAGACGCGGCGGTGGCAGGCCATGTCGTCCTTCCATGGCTGCGTGCGGTAGCGCCCCGGGTGGAGCCAGCACTCGAAGACGCCCCGACAGCCCGACCAGCCCGGCCGCCCCACGCGCCGCCCGGCCTCGCCCT
>NC_057807.1:246582492-246587413 GCF_018294505.1 Triticum aestivum
CCAGGTGTTTGGTCTTTTCGGTTTGCTCTGTCCGGTCTTTTCAGTCTTTCACATAATTGACGACCGAAATTATTTCGGTCTTCTCGGTTCTTCACTATTCGGTCTTCGCACTATTCGGTCTTCGGTCTTTATAGGATGGTGTTTGGTCCCGACCAAACAGACCAAATTTTATGCTACCATGTGTATTATAGTACTTGTACAAGTGTATGCAAGCAGAACTCAGACAACAGCTATGTGTAACAGGTGTATGCAACCAGAATTCAGAGTTCAGATAACATGTGTATATAGTTTTTTTTTTGAGGAATCACCGGGGGGGAGAGGATCCCCACCTGTATGTATATTACTCAAAAGCCAGCAAGGGCCAAACAGGATTATAGGGTCACGGCGAGCCGTGAGGTAAGGAACAGAAGCCAGGATTTGGCTGCTGCCTTGTCACTCGGGTCACGGAATCTGTTCAGGCAAACTCGTTACAGATGTTCCTAACAGTGACTAGGGGGGAGTGAACCTCATTACGGAATACAACAGCGTTTCTAGAGTCCCAGATTTTCCACAAGATCATAAGGACTTCAGGCCACACCCGGCCATCCAAGGTGCCAGGAGATTGGAGCAGCCAAAGATCTTGAAACCTGGGGGTGGGGTTTAATCCCAGCCTTTCCCAAGTCCGAGTTGCATGCGGACAGCCGAGGAACAGGTGGGATGTGTCCTCGGAGGGGCCGCCACATCAAGGACATGCGGCGTCGGTGGAGATCTTTTTGTGGAACAGGTTGCATTTTGTGTTGAGCCGCCCTCTGAACAGTAGCCAGGTGAAGATTTTGAGCTTGTGGGGGGCTCTAGATCTCCAAATCAGAGGGGCATGGTCATCCTCGACTTCTTCATGTAGCAGCATTCGATAGGCTTTCCTGGAAGAGAAGCCTGTGCCATGGATCAGAAATCGTTCGTCCGGAGCATCAGCCAGCTGGAAGTCCTGCAACAACAAAGAGAGAGCAGCAAGCTCGTGCGAGGCGGCCAAGGTTAGCCTGTTCACCAGGTTTGCCTGCACCCCATACCGCATGATGTGCACCACCGGGATGTGGGTGTTTGTGGAGTGGGAGTATAGGCTTGGAAAAGTAGTTGCTAGTGGGGTATCCTGTAGCCAAGAGTCAAGCCAGAAAAAAGTCTTTTGCCCGTTGTTTGTGAGCACAAAGGTGATGGACAGCAGTTTTGGGAGCTGAGTTTGAAAGATTTTTGTAAGAAAGGATGGGTTTGAACATGTGGCTACATGAGGTAGGCTACAAAGGTGGCTACATGTGTATATAGTAGGTGTATCAGAATTGTGCCATAAACATCCAGAGCAGGCAAGGGATTGTGCTAATTGTGCCATAAATATCCAAAGAGTTGTGCTAATTCAGTCTACCTGGTTTATTTGGTCATCCAAAGATGAAGACCGATCCGACCGGTCTTTATGGGTTTGGTCTCGGTCTTTACGGGTCCGGTCTTTGGTTTTTATGCCCGGGCTTAGCTAGGGCCATGTGTGTGTACAGGAGCAATTTGGCTGGATCAACTTTGGTCTTTTTCTGCTACAAGGTGCATGGAAAGGCTACAACAACAAATAGAAACAATAAAATAATATTGTGCAAAAGCTTGAAACACGTGAACAGGTTACGGAGGCGCGCGGACAACCGTGTCAATGGTTGCGGTGGCACAAGTTCTGTAGGGGCACAACCGTGTCAATGGTTGCAACGACTGTGAGGACGTTGAGTTTGAGTAACTTATGTGGTCCAGTATTTAGTTGTTCACTTCCATGCAGATCTGCAATTAGTGTGTGATGGTGTCGAGAGGATACTCTAAGTTGGAAGCGAAAACTAGAGTAAAGAGGAACTTTATTTCTCTCGAGTGTTGACTGTGGTCAAGAAAAGTAAAGACTATAGTTGCAGGTGGAGTCTGGGAGGTAGCAGTGGTGCTTATGGAATAAGCTCTAGTCCAATGTGCATTGAAGTTTGACACATACACCAAACTCAAGGTGGCGAGAATATTCGCCAAGGTAGAGTTTGTTGGAGTATCAAATATTTTTTACAATGTTTGGACTCTGAGTCGTACGGTGTGTAAACAGAGTATGGAGTCATGTCCTTGTAGGACACTTGTATCATAGGCCTACTATCTATACTATTATATAGTGTACAAGTTTGGGAGCATCAATCCTAGCCACTGGTCTGCTGAGATTAGAGGGATTCACAGTGAACAGTAGCCCGCAGCTGAATCTACTGGGTTCTGTAACCATCGCATCGTACCTCCTAGAAAAGAAGACCTATGCCTCTTCTGCCATGTTGCAATTGTCAAGTTGTGACGAGTAAAAAATAAACGTAGGCTGTGAGCCCATGCGAGATGGTCCGGGAGGAGAAACAAAAGTTGAAGTAAACAATTTGTGGATTTCACCAAGTACACCTTTCTTTATATTTTTCAAAAACAAAGGGTGACAGCAGGCAGTGGTTGTATTGTAGCAATTAGTAAATTCCTAAACTTCATTTTGCGCACGTCAACAATATAATTTTCTGCTCAGAATTTATTTTTCAGTGATGTATGTTTTTTTTTCTCCTTTTGTCAGAATCACACTATGCTGTTAAGACGTGCATTGCACGTGCATACACACTAGTAATGTGTAGGGGTAGACACTCAATGTAATCTATCTATACCTACCTAGTAATAAAGAGGGGACTGTTTTTGCTTGTTTGTCGTGCATTTTGCAGAAAACCCCCTGAATTTTTAGGGAATCAACCCGCAGTCCACCCTTAAGTGTCAGAAAAATGATTTTTTTCACAAATGATAGTGCCACTCGTCAGGTGCGTGGCACTCCGGCTTTGACGTTTTTTGATGACAATTCCAGTCATCGCAAGGATGGAAAATTCCATTAACATGAAGTTTCTGTCAAAAATAAATTGAAGCACGAAAGTTGCCATACTTGGCAACTAAAGTTGCCATCCTCGCATCATTAAATTTGCCATAAAAACTTTTAGAGTTGCCATGTGCTCGTACCTGACGTGTGGCACTCATCAGGGCCTTTTTTTATTTTTACAGAAAACCCCCTGCCTTCTCTAGTAATTAACCAACAAACCCACCTTTAGGTGACAAGAATTAAAGTGAAAATCCCTTGAAATTTGGGTTCATCAACCCGCATTCCTTCTACAACAAATGCTTTTCAAAAATATTCATATCTTTAAACCCTAACTCCAATTTTAACATGTTATATATGAACTTTGATTTGAAAAATATGTAGAATCTAAATATGATGTTATGTTACCTGTTAATCATTTTTAAAATGCTTTTTAGGTGCAACCTTAATCAATAGCGCATGATCTGTCTTTTTTCATACTGACGCCAATCCGGGTTGCAAACGAACATCTCAACAAAACCAGATTGGAGACGAAAGAAACCATCAATAATCACGCATGCACGCCTTAAAACCTCATAGGGGGAATAAGAAGACAGATTGCTCATCTTATGCCGGGAGAGAGAGAGAGACGCCTTAGGATTGACCACATTCAAACGTGTTGTGGTTGTGTGAGCACTGAGGACACCGTCGATGAGGGTGGGAAGGAGGATAAATGGCAACACATATGGGATACCATGGTCAAATAAAGGACATAAACCTATTGGGGTCTCGAGTCATGGTTATTGGGTTAGGGGCATGTGGTATTTTTTTTCTCCGGTTGCAATGCACGGGTTCTTTTGCTAGTGCCAACATCATAGCACATGGACGGAGGGCCGGCGACATGTGCCGGTCCCCGGGTGGCTGGGATGTGGCGTTGGTATTATCATGGGGAGGAGTGCACAGTCAGCCCCAGCGGTGTAGCCAAGTTCGGTGAACCTTGTTAACAAATCCCGGTGTTAACAAATCCCGGTGTCAACAAATCTCGGTGTCGTGCCTTGTGTGATTGCTCAGTATATCGACTACATACGTCGGATTAATTCTAACACCACGTAGGCAAGCCATACCTGGGTAGGACCTGCGATGAACCACTTATCCACATTTAGGACCTAGATATGCATTCTCATACTTATGGGACCCAACTGACACAACTCAAATACTTTCAGGACCTCCGGTGCCTCTTATTCTAATCTATGCAAATGGAATTGAAATAATTAGACAGCTGACCCAATTACTTTCTCATTGGTACCCATGGTATTGACGTTCATTGGATTGAGTTGCCATACATGATCTTTTCCCTGACCAAGCCATTTATTTTGGTGACTAAAATAATTCAAGAAATGCGTGATATGGATGCATTCAAATGATTAAGAACCCAACTTGTTCACCAGGCAGTCAAATATGGCTATATTATCAAAAGAACATGAACCAATATGGCTATTATAGAAAGAAGAATCTTACAATTAATGTTGTTCAGCACCATATATCCATATAGTTGACCTCTGACTTTCTAAATTGAGTCACTATGACAGTATGAGTCATCGCACTGCTGTTGACGTTATATGTGGTAGTTCCTTGTATGACAATTAAATTGATTTCTCTTACCAAGTGGAACCTTTCTTTTAGATCACTCAAGCTATGGATGGTCTCGAGGCTTTATGGCGTGGAAAATCTGCAGAGTTATATCAGAAAGCACATACAGTTGGCTGAACATTTTGAACAACTTGTACTATCTGACTCAAGATTTGAGGTAAAAGAAGAAATGAACCAATATATATATATATATATATATATATATATATATATATATATATGACAAATGTTTCCTACAAGCAGTGGTAGTTACCACCACTTGCGTTTTGTATGTTGTATGTAGTATCTATTGAAATGGAGAGTATGTACGTGTAGTATGTAGTATATAACAATGATTAGGTAGTATATATACTAATTTTTAGGTAGTATATACCATGTTTTGAGTATGCTCTTTTTTACGTACAAATATGTACGTATTTCATAAAT
>NC_057807.1:246587715-246604235 GCF_018294505.1 Triticum aestivum
CATAAATATAACAAAAACTATGGGCCCATATACAATTTTTTCATGTAACTTGCTTTGAGATATCTTAGATATAGTATAAGAATATATTTAAAATGATAAAGTAGTATATATACTATCACATGGTAGTATATGAGACATATGGGGTAACTACCACCGGGTGGTAGGATGGATTTTCCATACATATATATATATATATATATATATATATATATATATATATATATATATATATATATAATGAGATTATTAAACTCTCTGCTGTAGTTTAAAGGCACATTATAGTTTATTCTTCAGTTGGAAATCTTTATCTTACAATTTTCTTATTTACTTCATTAATTCAGGTTGTGACTCCGAGACTTTTTTCCCTTGTTTGTTTCCGCCTTCTGCCCCCAACTTCTGAGGATGAGGGTGGTCGTCAACTTAACTATGACCTAATGGATGCCGCTAACTCAAGTGGGAAGATCTTCATCTCACATACGGTTGGTTATTAGCAGATTTGTCGGTGATCTGGATATCTATTCATGAACCATAATCCATTGATTTCCTTTATGGTTCCTATTTCAACAGGTTCTTGCTGGCAAGTTTGTCTTGAGATTTGCGGTTGGAGCACCGCTGACAGAGGAGCAACATGTGGATGCCGCTTGGAAGCTCTTGCAAGATGAGGCCACCAAGCTCTCAGGAAGTGCGTAGGTTACTATAATGGCAATTGTTCATTGATTAAGCTGCAGTGTTCAGGCCTATTATCATGATAAGCTTTCACAGCTGCTCATACAAACAGTTTTTGAAAGAAACTTGGACAGTTGAAATACGAAACTACTATATCCATACGATCTTTCCTCGTCATGTTAAATCGAATGCTTACTGAACTTTCATTCCATGCGCCAACGGCTTGATTTGGCGTATTGGATAGGAATCAGACAATACTTGAACAAATGGAATAACAAATTGTGTGCATTATGTAAATTCCTTGGTCGTTGCGCTAGACATACGGTGAGTATCCTCAAAAAGGAGAAGCTTCGTCTTTCATCTATCATTGATGAATTAGAAGTTTTGGCAGAGGTTAGGCCTTTATCCGACCATGAAATCGAGATCAAGAGTCAATCGAATGCACAGATAGCTAGCATGCTGCGTGAAGGAGAACTCAAATGGTACCAACACTCTAACTCTCAATTTATCCTGAAAGGTGATTCGAATACTAGATATTTCCATGGCGTCGTCAATGGCAGACACCGGAAGAAACTTATTCATTCACTTCAACAGGATGAGGGCACGATTGAGGGGCATGAGCATCTTAAATCTTATATCACTAATTATTATAAAAATCTGTTCGGAGCCCCAGAGGAAGGAAACTTCTCGATGGATGAATCTCGAACAGATGACATCCCTCAGGTCTCTGATGAGGGAAACAACCTTCTAACAGCACCATGCTCCGAGGAGAAAGTTAGAAAGACGATTTTCCTAATGGAGCACAACAAAGCCCCGGGTCCTGATGGTTTTCCCGCAGAGTTCTATCAGAACTTCTGGGAAGTCATCAATCTGGATCTCCTCTTGTTTAGCTATCTACATGTCGGCCAACTAGATTTGTTTCGCTTAAACTTCCGTGAGATTATTTTATTACCTAAGGTTAATTAGGTTGAAAGGATACAACAATATAGACCTATTTGCCTCCTTAATGTTAGTTTTAAAATATTCACGAAGGTTGTGACTATTAGGTTGAATTCAGTTGCTGAACATGTGGTTCGTCCTTCACAGACAACTTTTATGCAAGGTAGACACATCCTAGACGGAGTTGTTATCATTCATGAAACTCTCCATGAATTACATCGGAAAAAGTTGAATGGGGTCGTACTTAAAATAGACTTTGAAAAAGCTTATGACAAAGTCAAATGTCCCTTTCTTCTACAGATCTTTCAGAATGAAAGGATTTTCTGCAGATTGGCGCGCAATGATTCATAGCTTCGGCTCAGGAGGCAGTGTTGCCATTAAGGTCAATGATGACCTTGGCCACTATTTTCAAACGGATAAGGGATTGCGACAATGTGACTCGATATCGCCCATGCTATTCAATATAGTGGCTGATATGCTAGCAGTCATGATTGAGCATGCCAAGGCTGATGGACAAATTGATGGGGTAGTAAATCATCTAGTTGATGGTGTCTTCTTTATACTTCAGTATGCCGACGATACGATTCTCTTCATGGATCATGACCTCGAGAAAGCGAGAAATCTGAAATTAATTTTATCAGCATTCGAGCAACTCTCAGGTCTTAAGATCAATTTTCATAAAAGTGAATTGTTTTGCTTTGGCGAGGCCCAAGACGAGGCTCACCTGTACGCTGACCTATTCGGATGCGGGTTGGGCCAGTTCTCGAACACATATTTGGGGATATCGATATATTATTGGAGACTCACAAATGCTGAATGAAAACACATCAAGGAGAGGCTGCAAAAATTGGAAAGGTAAGCTGCTGTCTCTAAGCGGAAGATTGGTCCTCATAAATTCAATACTAAGTAATATGATACTATATATGATCTCCTTCTTCCAGTTGCGAAAGGAGTTTTACATAGATTGGATTATTTCTGATCAAGATACTTTTGGCAAGGAGATAGCGAGAGAAAGAAATATCAACTAGTTAAATGGAGTGTGGTTTGTCGTCCCAGAGACCAAGGCGGGTTGGACATTCATAACCTTGAGGTTAAGAATAGGTCCCTACTCGGTAAATGGTTATTTAAATTACTGACAGAAGATGGTGTATGGCAAACCCTCCTCAGGCGGAAATATGTGGGCTCCAAGGCGGTATCCCAAGTATACTGGAAGCCCTGGGATTCTCACTTTTGGGGGGTCTAATGGCTATGGAGAAATATTTCTTCTGCTAAGGATCTTTCTGGATTAAGGATGGCTCGGAAATTAGATTCTGGGAGGGTAAGTGGCTAGGAAATGCCACTCTCCAGAAGCAATATTCGGCTCTATACAATATTGTGCGTCACAAGGGTGATACTATCACCACGGTAATGGAATCATTTTCTTCAAATGTGACATTTAGAAGGGATTTATTTGGACCCAGACTACAATCGTGAAACATACTGCCTTAGCGGTTGTCCACGATGCAATTGTCACATGGGTCCGATGCATTCCGATGGACCTACGTGGGAATGGACAGTTCTCAGTGGAGTCTATGTATAGAGCGTTAATCCAGTCTAATGTGCCAGTTGATAATAACAAGAAGATCTGGAAGATGAAGATACCGCTTAAGGATAAAATCTTCGCATGGTATCTTCGTCGCGGAGTCATTCTTACTAAAGATAACCTTATTAAGAGGAATTGGAATGGAGTCCACAATGTGTCTTTTGTCACCATGATGAGACAATAAAACATTTATTCTTCCAATGCAAATTGCTCGTTCTATATGGTCAGTCATCCAAATAGCTTCTGGCTTGTATCCTCCTTGTAGTGTTGTTAATGTGTTTGGCAACTAGCTACATGAGATTGATCACAGGTTTAGAATCCTTCTCAGGGTGGGAGCGCTTGCCGTTATTTGGTCGCTTTGACTGTGTCAAAATGATATGGTTTTTAACTATAAAAGTACTTCTCTTATGCAGGTTATCTACAGATGTATCGAGACTCTTCGTTTATGGTCCTCTCTACAATGCTGGAGAATCGAGACCTGTTTATGGAGGTGTGTACACGATTGGAGGCTACGGTGAGGGATACTTTTACCCAACATGAGTGGCAGCATGATCTTAGGATTGGGCCCCCTTCCAGTGGCGGATCCACGAATTCAAGTTAGCAGGGGTGAAAATTGAACTTAAAAAATACGAAAGCACTTGCACTCCGGAAATCAACATAACTTGAGAAATGTGAAGCTACATGCACTTCGAAAACCAGCTTATGATCCAAAGTAGTTTCAGATTATAAGACACTAAATGATGTAAGCACCAAAAAACACAAAATGCAACATCGTGTACAAGGACTACTAACATGGTCTGTACCTGCTTGAATTATTCGTTCTCTGGCTGAAAATATCGAAGTGTAATTGCACCTATAACCAGTGTGCAACTGCATATCAATATATCTATCCCGCACAAGTATGCCAATAGTTTCGAACAACAGATTAGAAAAGTATTTATGCTACGTTGTCATGATACGGGACTTTCTGGCATATGGCCTCGATGTTTCCTCAAGCCATGAAAATGTACTATAATTTACTTGTCATCAATACCTGCAAATCTCTATGTCTCTGTCAACATAGCATATCATCATTAGACACTAAATCCTTCAATGGGAGCTTGCAAAATGCTTGCATTAGATCCCTCATTAGACACTATATGTTCATCACCAGGAGCATGTAAAATGTTTGCATCAAATTCTTCATTAGCAGTCTGTTCATTAGACACTTTAGGCTCAAGAACAACATGAGATTGTATGTTTGCACCGGAAACTTGATTAGATACATCAGGTTCAGTCAGTTCAGTATTGATTGGGGGAGTTATAAAATAAGCAGAAATTGGTTTCATTTTCTCATAGATCCCTACATACAAGCAGTTTTACAACACCGTCAGGTTTAACTATTGGCCAAAAATTGAACAATTGAATTAGATATAATCAGGGATATGATGTACCTGCTCGTTGTGCATGCTGCTCTTGCAAGCTGCGATTGTCCATTTGCGCAAGCTCGATGCCATGCTCATGCTGTCGCCGCTGCCTCCCACGCAGGCTACACCCAGGGTTGGATCTTCATCTTCTTGTCCTTCCATTCACTTGAAGCCCGGTGACCGGCGTCCAACAAGGGCGCGAGGAAGTGCTATGTCGGTCTGTCTAGCGGCGACTAGGTTAGGAGCGAACCAGACTGGAGGCTGGAACGAACGAATTGGGAATTTTCCTGTTCTCGATCAATATGGGAGGCGCTCGTTTGGGCCGCGAGCCTGCTATAGGGCCTGCCTTGCACTTACGTTATTGGCCCATCCAAATTGAAACGTTTTTCTTCATTTTTTACATTGCCTGCTCGTGTGTTGGGATGAACAAAACTAGCCTGGGCCAACCTGGACGACTCAAACTAGGTGCACACTTTCCAGCCACCCGAGGCGGCCGCCCATACCAGCCACAATAGGTTACTAACTACTCAACTTTTCAGTATCCAAGAGAAACTCCAATGCCACAACATGTTCCTTTTGGAAAACTTGTTTGTTTAACTGCTTTGCTACTGCAACGGTTGCTCTAATCACGTTACTGGCTACTCAACTTTTTAGGATCCAAGAGAAACTCCAATGCCACAACAGGTACCTTTTGCAAAACTTGTTTGTTTAACTGTCTTGCTGCTGCAATCGGTTATAATGATGTTAATAACTACTTTTCAGCATCCAGTTGAAACTCTTTAATTCCTTGTTTGTTTAACTAGTTTGCTGTTATAACTCCCAGTTGAGATGTCTTGCTAACTTCAACTTTTCAAAATCCGTTCGGAACTTTAATGGAAAAATAGGTTAGCCCAAGATCATAGGGCGAGGTCCCCATGGACGTTGTATCATCCCACAACAGTGGCACCGGTCCAAATCGTGCATCATGAATTGCCAACTGCTGATGCTCTAGAGGCTACACTATTGGTAGAAAGAGATTCTGCTTCTGCACTTAGAGATGAAGTTGACATGTTGAGGAAGCAAACATCACAATCACAAGCAGTACTCAAGACAACCATTAAATATTTGGTGGATTTCAAAACAAAGCAAGCTGAGACTGACCGCATTGTTAAGGTCCTGAAGGAAAAAAGGAAATTAAATTCCCACTTGGTAAATCATAGGTGAAATGTTCTTCCATCGTTGAATAACCTGTGTATTGTTTGTTCATGTAATCGATCAAACCATTTGTTTTAGAGATCATGTCATAATTGTTTTTTGTTTTTTTGGGTTGTAATTTTTTTAGCACAAGTCTGTATTAATTGATAAGACTCTGAGATATTTCATTTTGATTGATGTGCCAGACCTACAAATATGCCAATCGGGTTGAATGTGCATTCATCAATAATAGTAGTATAAATGGTCCTTAAGTGGTATGCATCTGAAAGGGCCAAGATGTTGTACTAGCTTCGCTAAAAAAAGGATGCTCTTCTAGCAAAAAAAAGTACAGCGGTCTGGCTTATGTATGTTAGTTGATATTATTGATCCATATACTCTACAAGTGCTGATATGTCTGTTAGTTTTGTACATTATTGGTTGATTGACTCGGTATTCTGAATCTTGAGACATCGCTTGTGTACATATCTAAATGAGAGTACAGATTATGCTGCGTGTGACACTTGAGATGGACATAAAGTGGTTTCAAATATTCAAATTTACCTTAAATTGGATTCTGGCTTCTGAATTCAAGTATCGACATTTGTAAATCATATTCATATATGATAGTGGAATGCATCTTTGTCGTGGTTTTGAAGATATATAAAAACACATAGAATGATTTATAAAGATTCATATAGGAATATATAATGGATTCAAATTTAGTTGCCAGGGTAAACGTGGATTCTTATTGTCCCAAAATTTGAAAGAAGCGGCAAAATGTCCACTCCCACGTCGGCTGCCCGAAGCCAGTGTTTGGGAGATGGAAATTACTATCTACCCCTTACACAGACAATACATCGGCCCGATTTCCACTACTCTCAATAGGGGTAGGTTAGTAACTTCAACTAGACGTGAAACGACCACCTCTGAGCCCATTCCGATAGGTGGGCGCCAAACATGGGTGGCAAAACACATTTGATTCAAGCTCGTCTGAAAGACGTCTGTCTCTCCGTCCATTTCCCCATTCATACACTGTGGGCGGCAAAACAAACTTGACTTAGCCGAAATCGATGTAGGCAAATATTTTCAATAGGGCAGGTTCATAACTTCACTCAGACGTGACATAACTGCCCTACCTGTCAGCCCCATTCATACACCGTGGGCGCCAAAACACCCTCTCCTCACCCGAAATCGCTCTGGGCAAATATCAGGTAGATGCGAGATTACCGTCCTATCCCCAACCGACGTGACGTCCAAATTTTAAACGGGGGCTATGTTTGTAACTTTCCCATATTTCAAACAATCGCGTCCCAAAAACATGGTTCCCTGTACCTCGCCCTCTATTTTCCCATTCATACACCGTTCACGCTAGAACACCATCGCCACAACAGCCTCCTCCATCCACCACCCCATCCATCGCCGCCGTCCTCCACCCCATCCATCGCCACCGTCCTCCACCATGCCGAAGCTCCTACCAAGACCACGTCGTCCACTGCTAGAGATGGACGTTTCTCATCCACGACGACAGACCAGGAGCCTTGCATCGTGTCCTCTCACTTCATCAGCGCTGTCGTCCTCTTTGCCGTGGCCGCTCACACGACCTTCTCGTCCACCGCAATGAGACTTATCCACCGATGCACCCGTCTATCATCGTGGTTCTGCGTCAACGCCACCGACAGCCATCGCACCCCCGATGCCTACATGGCGCCGCAAGAGAGGTGGTACTTCATATCTGCTCAACTTTTTGATCTCAACTAGAAAATAGATTGTAACTTGGTTACTATACTTTCTTTTCAGCTCTTAGAATTTAGTTCTTAGTTCGAAGGAAACAATGGATAGTAAATAGCATTTCTGCGGTTTGCAGCTTTAAATCTGCCATGGCACAGTCATAATAGGGTTTAATTGATCATGCTTAGGGTTTAATTGATCTTGTTGGTTCTGTGGTGGTTTCTTTAATAGAAATCGGAGGGGAAACCCTCTTTTGCTAAAAGAAATGCTTAGGGTTTCCCCCTTTTATGATCAACATACGTGCTTCATGTCATAATAGCACTGCTCCACTCATCAAGCTAAACAAGCTTAGTTGTTCAAATACGAATATGATATTATTAAAACAGAGTCGTTTAATTGGTCAACTAAATGTTCTTAATTTAGATTTGAAAATGCATGTACGCCACTCGTGTGTGTATCTACAGGGTGCCCACGGTGGGCCTTGGCCCACCCTGGGATTTTGTGTCGGCCCAAGCCTCGATTCCCCTATGTTCTGATGCGCTTCCAATCTCTACTGGCCCCCAGCCGCCTGCCTCGCTAGCGACTTGCCGTCCCCGGACGTCATGACTCTAGGAGGAGACGCCGGACTAACAGGAGGTCAGGAGCCGCTCGCCCAACAACATCACCGCTGCCCTGGCGCGCCGCCGTGCCTACCTTCCCAGTCCGTTCAGGGCTCAGGCATGCAGTAGCCACTAAGCCAACCCGATTTATCCTGAGATACGTCCTACATACTCAACAGCCACTCCTCATCACCCATTCTCTAATTGATTCATTACTCATTAGGCAGGACTGTCACTAGGGTTTGTTGTGTACTGAGTGCTACCTACACTTAATGGTTTAGATGTATTTCAGTAATCTTTAGTGCCTGTAACATTCATAGGGTTTCAAAATTCCGGTCCTAGGAACAGACACTAGTCATTTTGGATTGTTGGTCATAGTGACATTGACCCAGATTACTACTGCAGGCCAGGTTTATTAACAATTTTACTTGTATTTCTTACTCATTCGATATGATATCCAATTATTCACATCGGTTAGTTGCACACAATAAGTGCTAGACCAACTTCTTGATTCAGTTTTTGGATGGTCTCTTACTACAGTTACAATTCTGCATACTTGTCCTAGTAAGCTCACAAGTAATGATTGATTCACTACATCTATGCTTGCCTTGTCATATTTGTTGTCAATATTCTTTTAGGGTGGATCACCCTGTTTCAAAATACTGGAACCGCAGACATGAATGAATAGTTTTTCTCTGTGTGATCTCTTCCATCATGTGTGGACAACGAACACTGCTTTGTATAGAAAGAAAGTGTCATTTCCACCTTTTACATAGACTACGGTCTTTTACATGGAATACAATCTGTTTACTTGCTTTGTGTCGCACTACCAGCACTCCACCCTTGAAGCTAAACATTATGCCACTCATAATTCCTTAGTTTACTTGTTCAAATACGAATTTGATATGATTCTAATGTTCCTACTTCAGTTTTGAAATGTGTGTCTGCCTGTTATAGAGACATAAGAGGTTTGTATTTCTGTGTGTGGTCTGGTCAGCACGGTTGGGGGGTGAACTTTGTGTTGGGGAACGTAGTAATTTCAAAATTTTCCTACGCACACGCAAGATCATGGTGATGGCATAGCAACGAGAGGGGAGAGTGCTATCTACGTACCCTCGTAGACAGTAAGCGGAAGCGTTAGCACAACGCGGTTGATGTAGTCGTACGTCTTCACGATCCGACCGATCCAAGCACCGAACGTACGGGGCCTCCGAGTTCAGCACACGCTCAGCTCGATGACGATCTCCGGCCTTCGATCCAGCGAAGCTCCGGAGATGAGTTTCGTCAGCACGACGGCGTGGTGACGATGATGATGTTCTATCGGCGCAGTGCTTCGCCTAAACTCCGCGACGATATGACCGAGGTGGAATATGGTGGAGGGGGGCACCGCACACGGCTAAGGAACGATCCGTAGATCAACTTGTGTGTCTATGGGGTGCCCCCCGCCCTCGTATATAAAGGAGCAAGGGGGGGAGGCCGGCCGGCCCCTTGGGCGCGCCAAGGGAGGAGGAATCCTCCTCCTAGTAGGAGTAGGACTCCTCCTTTCCTACTCCTACTAGGAGGGGGAAGGAAGGGGGAAGGAAAGGGGGGGCGCCGCCCCCCCTCCTAGTCCAATTCGGACCAGAGGGGGAGGGGGCGCGCGGCCCATGCTGGCCGCCCCTCTCTCCTTTCCCCTAGGGCCCATGAGGCCCAATACTCTCCCGGGGGGTTCCGCTAACCCCCCCGGCACTCCGGTTTTCTCCGAAATCACCCGGAACACTTCCGGTGTCCGAATATAGTCGTCCAATATATCAATCTTTATGTCTCGACCATTTCGAGACTCCTCGTCATGTCCGTGATCACATCCGGGACTTCGAACAAACTTCGCTACATCAAAACTTATAAACTCATAATAAAACTGTCATCGTAACGTTAAGCGTGCGGACCCTACGGGTTCGAGAACTATGTAGACATGACCTAGAACCATTCTCGGTCAATAACCAATAGCGGGACCTGGATGCCCATATTGGTTCCTACATATTCTACGAAGATCTTTATCGGTCAAACCGCATAACAACATACGTTGTTCCCTTTGTCATCGGTATGTTACTTGCCCGAGATTTGATCGTCGGTATCCAATACCTAGTTCAATCTCGTTACCGGCAAGTCTCTTTACTCGTTCCGTAATACATCATCTTATAACTAACTCATTAGTTACAATGCTTGCAAGGCTTAGGTGATGAGTATTACCGAGAGGGCCCAGAGATACCTCTCCGACAATCGGAGTGACAAAACCTAATCTCGAATTATGCCAACCCAACATGTACCTTCGGAAACACCTGTAGAGCACCTTTATAATCACCCAGTTACGTTGTGACGTTTGGTAGCACACAAAGTGTTCTTCTGGTAAACGGGAGTTGCACAATCTCATAGTTGTAGGAACTTTGTATAAGGCATGAAGAAAGCAATAGCAATATACTAAACGATCAAGTGCTAGGCTAACGGAATGGGTCATGTCAATCACATCATTCTCCTAATGATGTGATCCCATTAATCAAATAACAACTCATGTCTATGGTTAGGAAACATAACCATCTTTGATTAATGAGCTAGTCAAGTAGAGGCATACTAGTGGCTATATGTTTGTCTATGTATTCACACATGTATCATGTTCCCGGTTAATACAATTCTAGCATGAATAATAAACATTTATCATGATATGAGGAAATAAATAATAACTTTATTATTGCCTCTAGGGCATATTTCGTTCAGTCTCCCACTTGCACTAGAGTCAATAATCTAGATTACATAGTAATGATTCTAACACCCATGGAGTCTTGGTGCTGATCATGTTTTGCTCGTGAGAGAGGCTTAGTCAACGGGTCTGCAACATTCAGATCCGTATGTATCTTGCAAATCCCTATGTCTCCCACTTGGACTTGGTCCCGAATGGAATTGAAGCGTCTCTTGATGTGCTTGGTCCTCTTGTGAAATCTGGATTCCTTTGCCAAGGCAATTGGACCAGTATTGTCACAGAAGATCTTCATTGGTCCTGATGCACTAGGTATGACACCTAGATCGGAAATGAACTCCTTCATCCAGACTCCTTCATTTGCTGCTTCAGAAGCAGCTATGTACTCCGCTTCACATGTAGATCCCGCCACGACGCTTTGTTTAGAACTGCACCAACTTACAGCTCCACCGTTTAATAAAAACACATATCCGGTTTGCGATTTAGAATCGTCCGGATCAGTGTCAAAGCTTGCGTCGACATAACCATTTACGACTAGCTCTTTGTCACCTCCATATACGAGAAACATATCCTTAGTCCTTTTCAGGTATTTCAGGATGTTCTTGACCGCTGTCCAGTGATCCACTCCTGGATTACTTTGGTACCTCCCTGCCAAGCTTATTGCTAAGCATACGTCAGGTCTGGTACACAGCATTGCATACATGATAGAGCCTATGGCTGAAGCATAGGGAACATTTTTCATTTTCTCTCTATCTTCTGCTGTGGTCGGGCATTGAGTTTGACTCAACTTCACACCTTGTAGCACAGGCAAGAATCCTTTCTTGGCCTGATCCATTTTGAACTTTTTCAAAATTTTGTCAAGGTATGTGCTTTGTGAAAGTCCTATTAAGCGCCTTGATCTATCTCTATAGATCTTGATGCCCAATATGTAAGCAGCTTCACCGAGGTCTTTCATTGAAAAACTTTTATTCAAGTATCCCTTTATGCTATCCAGAAATTCTATATCATTTCCAATCAATAATATGTCATCTACATATAAAATTAGAAATGCTATAGAGCTCCCACTCACTTTCTTGTAAATACAGGCTTCTCCAAAAGTCTGTATAAAACCATATGCTTTGATCACACTATCAAAGCGTTTATTCCAACTCCGAGATGCTTGCACCAGTCCATAAATGGAACGCTGGAGCTTGCACACTTTGTTAGCACCTTTTGGATCAACAAAACCTTCCGGCTGCATCATATACAACTCTTCTTCTAGAAATCCATTCAAGAATGCAGTCTTGACATCCATTTGCCAAATTTCATAATCATGAAATGCAGCAATAGCTAACATGATTCGGACAGACTTAAGCATCACTAGGGTGAGAAAGTCTCGTCGTAGTCAACCCCTTGAACTTGTCGAAAACCTTTTGCAACAAGTCGAGCTTTATAGACAGTAACATTACCATCAGCGTCAGTCTTCTTCTTAAAGATCCATTTATTCTCAATGGCTTGCCGATCATCGGGCAAGTCAACCAAAGTCCATACTTTGTTTTCATACATGGATCCCATCTCAGATTTCATGGCCTCTAGCCATTTTGCGGAATCTGGGCTCATCATCGCTTCCTCATAGTTCGTAGGTTCATCATGGTCAAGTAACATGACTTCCAGAATAGGATTACCGTACCACTCTGGTGCGGATCTTACTCTGGTAGACCTACGAGGTTCAGTAGAAACTTGATCTAAAGTCTCATGATCATTATCATTAGCTTCCTCACTAATTGGTGTAGTTGTCACAGGAACTGGTTCTCATGATGAACTACTTTCCAATAAGGGAGTAGATACAGCTATCTCATCAAGTTCTACTTTCCTCCCACTCACTTCTTTCGAGAGAAACTCCTTCTCTAGAAAGGATCCATTCTTAGCAACGAATGTCTTGCCTTCGGATCTGTGATAGAAGGTGTACCCAACAGTTTCTTTTGGGTATCCTATGAAGACACATTTCTCCGATTTAGGTTTGAGCTTATCTGGTTGAAGTTTCTTCACATAAGCATTGCAGCCCCAAACTTTAAGAAACGACAACTTTAGTTTCTTGCCAAACCACAGTTCATAAGGCATCGTCTCAACGGATTTTGATGGTGCCCTATTTAACGTGAATGCGGCCGTCTCTAAAGCATAACCCCAAAATGATAGCGGTAAATCAGTAAGAGACATCATAGATCGCACCATATCAAGTAAAGTACGATTACGACGTTCGGACACACCATTTCTTTGTGGTGTTCCAGGTGGCGTGAGTTGCGAAACTATTCCACATTGTTTCAAGTGTAGGCCAAACTCGTAACTCAAATATTCACCTCCACGATTAGATCGTAGAAATTTATTTTCTTGTTACGATGATTTTCCACTTCACTCTGAAATTCTTTGAACTTTTCAAATGTTTCAGACTTGTGTTTCATCAAGTAGATATACCCATATCTGCTCAAATCATCTGTGAAGGTGAGAAAATAACGATACCCGCCGCGAGCCTCAACATTCATTGGACCACAAACATCAGTATGTATGATTTCCAACACATCAGTTGCTCGCTCCATAGTTCCGGAGAACGGCGTTTTAGTCATCTTGCCCATAAGGCACGGTTCGCAAGTACCAAGTGATTCATAATCAAGTGATTCCAAAAGCCCATCAGTATGGAGTTTCTTCATGCGCTTCACAACGATATGACCCAAACGGCAGTGCCATAAATAAGTTGCACTATCGTTATCAACTCTGCATCTTTTGGTTTCAACACTATGAATATGTGTATCACTAGTATCGAGATTTAATAAAAATAGACCACTCTTCAAGGGTGCCTGACCATAAAAGATATTACTCATATAAATAGAACAACCATTATTCTCTGATTTAAATGAATAACCGTCTCGCATCAAACAAGATCCAGATATAATGTTCATGCTCAACGCTGGCACCAAATAACAATTATTCAGGTCTAAAACTAATCCCGAAGGTAGATGTAGAGGTAGCGTGCCGACCGCGATCACATCGACTTTGGAACCGTTTCCCACGCGCATTGTCACCTCGTCCTTGGCCAGTGCTCGCTTATTCCGTAGTCCCTGTTTCGAGTTGCAAATATTAGCAACAGAACCAGTATCAAATACCCAGGTGCTACTATGAGCTCTAGTTAGGTACACATCAATAACATGTATATCACATATACCTTTGTTTACTTTGCCATCCTTCTTATCCGCCAAATACTTGGGGCAGTTCCGCTTCCAGTGACCAGTCTGCTTGCAGTAGAAGCACTCAGTTTCAGGCTTAGGTCTAGACTTGGGTTTCTTCTCTTGAGCAGCAACTTGCTTGCTGTTCTTCTTGAAGTTCCCCTTCTTCTTCCCTTTGCCCTTTTTCTTGAAACTAGTGGTCTTGTTGACCATCAACACTTGATGCTCCTTCTTGATTTCTACCTCCGCAGGTTTTAGCATTGCGAAGAGCTCGGGAATAGTCTTGTCCATCCCTTGCATATTATAGTTCATCACAAAGCTCTTGTAGCTTGGTGGCAGTGATTGGAGAATTCTGTCAATGACACTATCATCCGGAAGATTAACTCCCAGTTGAATCAAGTGATTATTATACCCGGACATTTTGAGTATATGCTCACTGACAGAACTATTCTCTTCCATCTTGCAGCTGTAGAACTTATTGGAGACTTCATATCTCTCAATCCGGGCATTTGCTTGAAATATTAACTTCAACTCCTGGAACATCTCATATGCTCCATGACGTTCAAAACGTCGTTGAAGGCCCGGTTCTAAGCCGTAAAGCATGGCACACTAAACTATAGAGTAGTCATCAGCTTTGCTCTGCCAGACATTCTTAACGTCGTCAGTTGCATCAGCAGCAGGCCTGGCACCCAGTGGTGCTTCCAGGACGTAACTTTTTTGTGCAGCAATGAGGATAATCCTCAGGTTACGGACCCAGTCCGTGTAATTGCTACCATCATCTTTCAACTTTGCTTTCTCAAGGAACGCATTAAAATTCAACGGAACAATAGCACGAGCCATCTATCTACAAACAAACATAGACAAGCAAAATACTATCAGGTACTAAGTTCATGATAAATTTAAGTTCAATTAATCATATTACTTAAGAACTCCCACTTAGACAGACATCTCTCTAGTCATCTAAGTGATCACGTGATCCAAATCAACTAAACCATGACCGATCATCACGTGAGATGGTGAAGTTTTCAATGGTGAACATCACTATGTTGATCATATCTACTATATGATTCACGCTCGACCTTTCGGTCTCCGTGTTCCGAGGCCATATCTGCATATGCTAGGCTCGTCAAGTTTAACCTGAGTATTTCGCGTGTGCAAAACTGGCTTGCACCCGTTGTAGATGGACGTAGAGCTTATCACACCCGATCATCACGTGGTGTCTGGGCACGACGAACTTTGGCAACGGTGCATACTCAGGGAGAACACTTCTTGACAATTTTTAGTGAGAGATCATCTTAAAATGCTACCATCAATCAAAGCAAGATAAGATGCATAAAGGATAAACATCACATGCAATCAATATAAGTGATATGATATGGCCATCATCATCTTGTGCTTGTGATCTCCATTTCCGAAGCACCGCCGTGATCACCATCGTCACCGGCGCGACACCTTGATCTCCATCGTAGCATCGTTATCGTTTACGCCATCTATTGCTTCTACGACTATCGCTACCGCTTAGTGATAAAGTAAAGTAATTACAGGGCGTTTGCATTTCATACAATAAAGCGACAACCATATGGCTCCTGCCAGTTGCCGATAACTTCGGTCACAAAACATGATAATCTCATACAATAAAATATAGCATCACGTCTTGACCATATCACATCACAACATGCCCTGCAAAAACAAGTTAGACGTCCTCTACTTTGTTGTTGCAAGTTTTACGTGGCTGCTACGGGCTGAGCAAGAACCGTTCTTACCTACGCATCAAAACCACAACGATAGTTCGTCAAGTTGGTGCTGTTTTAACCTTCGCAAGGACCGGGCGTAGCCACACTCGATTCAGCTAAAGTGAGAGAGACAAACACCCGCCAGCCACCTTTGAGCACGAGTGCTCGTAACGGTGAAACCAGTCTCGCGTAAGCGTACACGTAATGTCGGTCCGGGCCGCTTCATCTCACAATACCGCCGAACCAAAGTATGACATGCTGGTAAGCAGTATGACTTGTATCGCCCACAACTCACTTGTGTTCTACTCGTGCATATAACATCAATGCATAAAACCTAGGCTCTGATGCCACTGTTGGGGAACGTAGTAATTTCAAAATTTTCCTACGCACACGCAAGATCATGGTGATGGCATAGCAACGAGAGGGGAGAGTGCTATCTACGTACCCTCGTAGACTGTAAGCGGAAGCGTTAGCACAACGCGGTTGATGTAGTCGTACGTCTTCACGATCCGACCGATCCAAGCACCGAACGTACGGGGCCTCCGAGTTCAGCACACGTTCAGCTCGATGATGATCTCCGGCCTTCGATCCAGCGAAGCTCCAGAGACGAGTTTCGTCAGCACGACGGCGTGGTGACGATGATGATGTTCTACCGGCGCAGGGCTTCGCCTAAACTCCGCGACGATATGACCGAGGTGGAATATGGTGGAGGGGGGCACCGCACACGGCTAAGGAATGATTCATAGATCAACTTGTGTGTCTATGG